>NC_141548.1:68933333-69112500 GCF_021556685.1 Rattus norvegicus
TAACCTAAAAAAAGAGATACCCATAGACATACAAGAAGCCTACAGAACTCCAAATAGATTGGACCAGAAAAGAAACACCTCCCGTCACATAATTGTCAAAACACCAAAGGCACAAAATAAAGAAAGAATATTAAAAGCAGTAAGGGAAAAAGGTCAAGTAACATATAAAGGCAGACCTATCAGAATCACAACAGACTTCTCGCCAGAAACTATGAAGGCCAGAAGATCCTGGACTGATGTCATACAGACCCTAAGAGAACACAAATGCCAGCCCAGGTTACTGTATCCAGCAAAACTCTCAATTAACATTGATGGAGAAACCAAGATATTCCATGACAAAACCAAATTTACACAATATCTTTCTACAAATCCAGCATTACAAAGGATAATAAATGGTAAAGCCCAACATAAGGAGGCAAGCTATACCCTAGAAGAAGCAAGAAACTAATCGTCTTGGCAACAAAACAAAGAGAATGAAAGCACACAAACATAACCTTACATCCAAATATGAATATAACGGGAAGCAATAATCACTATTCCTTAATATCTCTCAATATCAATGGCCTCAACTCCCCAATAAAAAGACATAGATTAACAAACTGGATACGCAACGAGGACCCTGCATTCTGCTGCCTACAGGAAACACACCTCAGAGACAAAGACAGACACTACCTCAGAGTGAAAGGCTGGAAAACAACTTTCCAAGCAAATGGTCAGAAGAAGCAAGCTGGAGTAGCCATTCTAATATCAAATAAAATCAATTTCCAACTAAAAGTCATCAAAAAAGATAAGGAAGGACACTTCATATTCATCAAAGGAAAAATCCACCAAGATGAACTCTCAATCCTAAATATCTATGCCCCAAATACAAGGGCACCTACATACGTAAAAGAAACCTTACTAAAGCTCAAAACACACATTGCACTCACACAATAATAGTGGGAGATTTCAACACCCCACTCTCATCAATGGACAGATCATGGAAACAGAAATTAAACAGTGATGTCGACAGACTAAGAGAAGTCATGAGCCAAATGGACTTAACAGATATTTATAGAACATTCTATCCTAAAGCAAAAGGATATACCTTCTTCTCAGCTCCTCATGGCACTTTCTCCAAAATTGACCATATAATGGGTCAAAAAACGGGCCTCAACAGGTACAGAAAGATAGAAATAATCCCATGCGTGCTATTGGACCACCACGGCCTAAAACTGGTCTTCAATAACAATAAGGGAATAATGCCCACATATACGTGGAAATTGAACAATGCTCTACTCAATGATAACCTGGTCAAGGAAGAAATAAAGAAAGAAATTAAAAACTTTTTAGAATTTAATGAAAATGAAGGTACAACATACCCAAACTCATGGGACACAATGAAAGCTGTGCTAAGAGGAAAACTCATAGCGCTGAGTGCCTGCAGAAAGAAACAGGAAAGAGCATATGTCAGCAGCTTGACAGCACACCTAAAAGCTCTAGAACAAAAAGAAGCAAATACACCCAGGAGGAGTAGAAGGCAGGAAATAATCAAACTCAGAGCTGAAATCAACCAAGCAGAAACAAAAAGGACCATAGAAAGAATCAACAGAACCAAAAGTTGGTTCTTTGAGAAAATCAACAAGATAGATAAACCCTTAGCCAGACTAATGAGAGGACACAGAGAGTGCGTCCAAATTAACAAAATCAGAAATGAAAAGGGAGACATAACTACAGATTCAGAGGAAATTCAAAAAATCATCAGATCTTACTATAAAAACCTGTATTCAACAAAACGTGAAAATCTTCAGGAAATGGACAATTTCCTAGACAGATACCAGGTATCGAAGTTAAATCAGGAACAGATAAACCAGTTAAACAACCCCATAACTCCTAAGGAAATAGAAGCAGTCATTAAAGGTCTCCCAACCAAAAAGAGCCCAGGTCCAGACGTGTTTAGTGCAGAATTCTATCAAACCTTCATAGAAGACCTCATACCAATATTATCCAAACTATTCCACAAAATTGAAACAGATGGAGCACTACCGAATTCCTTCTACGAAGCCACGATTACTCTTATACCTAAACCACACAAAGACACAACAAAGAAAGAGAACTTCAGACCAATTTCCCTTATGAATATCGACGCAAAAATACTCAATAAAATTCTGGCAAACCGAATTCAAGAGCACATCAAAACAATCATCCACCATGATCAAGTAGGCTTCATCCCAGGCATGCAGGGATGGTTTAATATACGGAAAACCATCAACGTGATCCATCATATAAACAAACTGAAAGAACAAAACCACATGATCATTTCATTAGATGCTGAGAAAGCATTTGACAAAATTCAACACCCCTTCATGATAAAAGTCCTGGAATGAATAGGAATTCAAGGCCCATACCTAAACATAGTAAAAGCCATATACAGCAAACCAGTTGCTAACATTAAACTAAATGGAGAGAAACTTGAAGCAATCCCGCTAAAATCCGGGACTAGACAAGGCTGCCCACTCTCTCCCT
The DNA here is from genome assembly GCF_021556685.1 of Rattus norvegicus. NCBI lineage: Eukaryota > Metazoa > Chordata > Mammalia > Rodentia > Muridae > Rattus > Rattus norvegicus. The sequence goes on from NC_141548.1 coordinate 68,935,839, forward strand.
ACTTATTCAATATAGTTCTTGAAGTTCTAGCCAGAGCAATCAGACAACAAAAGGAGATCAAGGGGATACAGATCGGAAAAGAAGAGGTCAAAATATCACTATTTGCAGATGACATGATAGTATATTTAAGTGATCCCAAAAGTTCCACCAGAGAACTACTAAAGCTGATAAACAACTTCAGCAAAGTGGCTGGGTATAAAATTAACTCAAATAAATCAGTTGCCTTCCTCTATACAAAAGAGAAACAAGCCGAGAAAGAAATTAGGGAAACGACACCCTTCATAATAGACCCAAATAATATAAAGTACCTCGGTGTGACTTTAACAAAGCAAGTAAAAGATCTGTACAATAAGAACTTCAAGACACTGAAGAAACAAATTGAAGAAGACCTCAGAAGATGGAAAGATCTCCCATGCTCATGGATTGGCAGGATTAATATAGTAAAAATGGCCATTTTACCAAAAGCAATCTACAGATTCAATGCAATCCCCATCAAAATACCAATCCAATTCTTCAAAGAGTTAGACAGAACAATTTGCACATTCATCTGGAATAACAAAAAACCCAGGATAGCTAAAGCTATCCTCAACACTAAAAGGACGTCAGGGGGAATCACTATCCCTGAACTCAAGCAGTATTACAGAGCAATAGTGATAAAAACTGCATGGTATTGGTACAGAGACAGACAGATAGACCAATGGAATAGAATTGAAGACCCAGAAATGAACGCACACACCTATGGTCACTTGATTTTTGACAAAGGAGCCAAAACCATCCAGTGGAAAAAAGATAGCATTTTCAGCAAATGGTGCTGGTTCAACTGGAGGTCAACATGTAGAAGAATGCAGATCGATCCATCCTTATCACCCTGTACAAAGCTTAAGTCCAAGTGGATCAAGGACCTCCACATCAAACCAGACACACTCAAACTAATAGAAGAAAAACTAGGGAAGCATCTGGAACACATGGGCACTGGAAAAAATTTCCTGAACAAAACACCAATGGCTTACTCTCTAAGATCAAGAATCGTCAAATGGGATCTCATAAAACTGCAAAGCTTTTGTAAGGCAAAGGACACTCTGGTTAGGACAAAACGGCAACCAACAGATTGGGAAAAGATCTTTACCAATCCTACAACAGATAGAGGCCTTATATCCAAAATATACAAAGAACTCAAGAAGTTAGACCGCAGGGAAACAAATAACCCTATTAAAAAATGGGGTTCAGAACTAAACAAAGAATTCACAGCTGAGGAATGCCGAATGGCTGAGAAAAACCTAAAGAAATGTTCAACATCTTTAGTCATAAGGGAAATGTAAATCAAAACAACCCTGAGATTTCACCTCACACCAGTGAGAATGGCTAAGATCAAAAACTCAGGTGACAGCAGATGCTGGCGAGGATGTGGAGAAAGAGGAACACTCCTCCATTGTTGGTGGGATTGCAGACTGGTAAAACCATTCTGGAAATCAGTCTGGAGGTTCCTCAGAAAATTGGACATTGAACTGCCTGAGGATCCAGCTATACCTCTCTTGGGCATATACCCAAAAGATTCCTCAACATACAAAAGAGACACGTGCTCCACTATGTTCATCGCAGCCTTATTTATAATAGCCAGAACCTGGAAAGAACCCAGATGCCCTTCAACAGAGGAATGGATTCAGAAAATGTGGTACATCTACACAATGGAATATTACTCAGCTATCAAAAACAACGAGTTTATGAAATTCGTAGGCAAATGGTTGGAACTGGAAAATATCATCCTGAGTGAGCTAACCCAATCACAGAAAGACATACATGGTATGCACTCATTGATAAGTGGCTATTAGCCCAAATGCTTGAATTACCCTAGATCCCTAGAACAAACGAAACTCAAGACGGATGTTCAAAATGTGAATGCTTCACTCCTTCTTTAAATGAGGAAAAAGAATACCCTTGGCAGGGAAGGGAGAGGCAAAGATTAAAACAGAGACTGAAGGAACACCCATTCAGAGACTGCCCCACATGTGACCCATACATATACAGCCACCCAATTAGACAATATGGACGAAGCAAAGAAGTGCAGGCCTACAGGAACCGGATGTAGATCGCTCCTGAGAGACACAGCCAGAATACAGCATATACAGAGGCGAATGCCAGCAGTAAACCACTGAACTGAGAATAGGCCCCCGTTGAAGGAATCAGAGAAAGAACTGGAAGAGCTTGAAGGGGCTCGAGGCCCCAAAAGTACAACAATGTCAAGCAACCAGAGCTTCCAGGGACTAAGCCACTACCTAAAGACTATACATGGACTGACCCTGGACTCTGACCCCATAGGTAGCAATGAAAATCCTAGTAAGAGCACCAGTGGAAGGGGAAGCCCTGGGTCCTGCTAAGACTGAACCCCCAGTGAACTAGACTATGGGGGGAGGGCGGCAACGGGGGGAGGGTTGGGAGGGGAACACCCATAAGGAAGGGGAGGGGGGAGGGGGATGTTTGCCCGGAAACCGGGAAAGGGAATAACACTCGAAATGTATGTAAGAAATACTCAAGTTAATAAAAAAAAAAAAGGAAAAAAATTAGAAAAAAGAAGGAAAAGAGAAAGAAAAGAAAGAAGAGGTCCATTACAAGAATGCAGAAGTGTAGTAGAGACTTTTGTTTGTTTTCTTAAACAAATGTAGGTACCAAATAACAAATGCCTTTCCTCTGTGGATATTTTTGGATTGGTCTTGCCCCCCTACCCTATGATTTCAAGCTGTCTTTTGCTGTTCATATCTCTGGGCTCCAGCCCGTCATTGGCCTTTGGCAGATCGTGACCTTACAATATTCTGCTGACTCCCGCGCAGTGCCGTAGCCAGCACATCTGCTGGTGTGAGCAGTTCGGGTGCACATTCACCAGCTTTCAACAGTTCGACAACTGAAAGATTTTCTTGTAAAAAATGGTATCTGTGCTCTCTGGAGCTCAAAGAGTTTTCCTAAGACTTAAAAGAAATTCTATTCTTGGCTTTCCATATCCTGTTTGCAACTTCTTGTGATTACTTAAAAACTTGACTAACCAGGCACCTCAAATCGTTCTTTCACTGATGGGAAGTTTCCCAACACAATTGCCCCAACTTTGAACCACCAAAGTTCTCCAGGAATCCAACCTGAATTCACAAGCAATAAATGTTATTACGTCTTCTGGCAAATGTGGAAATCATATTTGATTTTTAAAAAATGGACAAGAGTATTTATACATCCTAAGATCTATGTGGCAACCCAATCTCACAAGGATTAGACAAAATAAAATGCCATAAGGACTTAACAATGTTTTGCTTCTCATGGAAACTTGAAATAAAAAACATAATTGAGTTAGATTTTGAAGAAATATTAAGAAGTCACTCTGAGAGTGCTCGGCTTAGAAGAGAAAAATCATTTAGATCCAAGTAAAGATTTCAGATACTCATCATACTTCCCAATTGATTAAAAAATTTATGGCTTTAATAACCCAAAGTTCAATGGCTATTACCAATCCCCGTGCTCTTCCCAATTGTTTGGTTCTAATGATTTTGCTTTTTCAAAGACTTATAAACCTTATGTGCAAAGATTTAATTGGTTGCTCTGAAAGAAGGAAGAGGTGGTGAAAATGCCCAGTGTGCAGCTTGAATAAAGCAGAGCATTTATCTATCTCTGTCTGTTGAGAGGCTTGAAGATTAATAATTTCGAATGGCTCATTTTAAAGCCACACTACATTAAAAAAAGACACATGCTTCCTGCAGATAGGATTTTCAGACTGCCTGGGATTTATTATAATTTTATGAGAGAAAAACCTTAATAGCTCAGTGATCAAATACATTATAAAATAATTTTAGAAAACCCAAGTATTTATAATTTTTCTAATTGTTCCTTGTAAATTTCACATTCCCCTCTTGCACAGTTATACTATCAGGACCTGGAATCTTAAATTGCAGCTTTCTCTCATTTTACAACAGTATGATGAGTGTTTTACTTCCCTGGGAACTATTATTTCCGGAGGCAATAGGAATAAGCCTCTGTGATATGGTCTGCATTTTTAGAGTTGTTTTCTGTGTGTTTTCTTGTCAGCTTAGCAGAATTAATTAGATCAATTCCACACATCCTCCAGAATATTATTAGATATTAATTTAGTATTTAGGTAGAATTATAAACTAATTTTTAAAGAAACTGAACCCATCTGGAGTCACTTCTTTCAATACTTGGTCTTCATCAGACAACCTAAAATCTATTAATGTTTCCATTATCTTTACAAGCATCTATTAAAATGTAGTTTTATATCTTCTCAGTAAAGTACTATTTGATTTTTAACATTATTTTCCCATCTATTTTTTTATCTGCCTTTTAAATAAGCCCACATACTGGTACACTTCTGCCACTACCCCTAAATAGAACTAAAACGGTGGTTTAAAGAAAGCCTGTATCCATGTTGACCACCGGCTCTAAGTAGATTCCTGGACACTTAGTTGTATATGCTTTTACTAACTTCTTTTTTTTTTAAAGTTTTAAATTCCGGGTTCAGTTCTTTTTTTTTTTTAATTTAGAGAATACTTTATTAGTTTTTGTAATCAAACCCACGTATATAAGACCTCACATATTTAATACAGTGTGTTACCCCTGTACAAATGGAAAAAACTTAAGTTCAACATTTCTAGACCAATATGGCTGTTAATTTCTGTACAGTGCCAACTCAACACAGTAAACGGGGATACTTTTTTCCAAAGTTGACAGCACAGCTAAAGTTTCAAAAAATTCAAATTATATATCTGTATATATATATATATATATATATATATATATATATAAAGACCAATAATAGCAGTGTGTTATGCATCAACAGCAGCAACAGCTTTTCCAGGTTCTGCAGTCATCTGAACAAAACTGTAGAGACATCCAGCACACTCCATTAAAAAAAAAAAAGTAAAAAAACAAAACCCGAGAAAACAGCACAGTTCTGTTACTCTTGTGGTACCTGGCACCATTTTTTTTTTAAATTAGCTTCTCAATCATCATCTGGAAAGAAAACATTCTGAGCAACATCATTAAAAACAGCTCTGATAAAGCACGGTCACTACTACGTATCATAAAGCAGGTACAAGCTATTTTACATCCACAGAGGTATGATACAGTACTGTCCTACATCTATAATACTAGAGGATACAATTTAAAAGGCATTATTTGAGACTTGATTCTACTTTTCCAGCAGAGGGCCCAAAGGATGGTGTGACACAGCTTTGTAAAGAAACATACTCTAGACAGGATTTCCTTTCACTAGTGGCACACTTCTAAGGATTCATTCTCTCCATGAATGTCAGCTAAAACCGTTATTAAAAAAATGAAATATCCCTAGAACAAAACCGTATAACCACCGGATTCACATGAAGATGACCTAGTGGAGACAAGCTGGACCTCACCTTACCAACAAGCTATCAAATCTGTTATGTTTAAACAGTGAGACCTCCAAGGAAGGAGATGCCAAGTAGTGCTTCAAAGCTTCGGACCACAATCAAACACAGCATCCTTTTCAACAGAAGCAGAAGCTCATCTGAATATGCTCATGGATGCTGACATCAACATTTAATCATCTCCTCACTCATCCAGGAAGAGGGGGAGATCAGTTACTACTGTACTTTATTGTGTTCAACCAAATCACCATGTTACAAAAATAGCAAGTGGCCATAATCAAAAATAAGGCTCCTCTATCCAGCACCAGATAGCATCATTTTACTTTCAAGCCTAGAAATTGCACACTTGTATATAAACCAATCGAAGATGAGGATTGAGAGTTCATCTTGGTGGATTTTTCCTTTGATGAATATGAAGTGTCCTTCCTTATCTTTTTCTTGATGACTTTTAATTGAAAATTGATTTTATTTGATATTAGAATGGCTACTCCAGCTTGCTTCTTCTGACCATTTGCTTGGAAAGTTGTTTTCCAGCCTTTCACTCTGAGGTAGTGTCTGTCTTTGTCTCTGAGGTGTGTTTCCTGTAGGCAGCAGAATGCAGGGTCCTCATTGCGTATCCAGTTTGTTAATCTATGTCTTTTTATTGGGGAGTTGAGGCCATTGATGTTGAGAGATATTAAGGAATAGTGATTATTGCTTCCTGTTATATTCATATTTGGATGTGAGGTTATGTTTGTGTGCTTTCATTCTCTTTGTTTTGTTGCCAAGAAGATTAGTTTCTTGCTTCTTCTAGGGTATAGCTTGCCTCCTTATGTTGGGCTTTACCCTTTATTATCCTTTGTAGTGCTGGATTTGTAGAAAGATATTGTGTAAATTTGGTTTTGTCATGGAATATCTTGGTTTCTCCATCTATGTTAATTGAGAGTTTTACAGGATACAGTAACCTGGGCTGGCATTTGTGTTCTCTTAGGGTCTGTATGACATCTGTCCAGGATCTTCTGGCCTTCATAGTTTCTGGCGAAAAGTCTGGTGTGATTCTGATAGGTCTGCCTTTATATGTTACTTGACCTTTTTCCCTTACTGCTTTTAATATTCTTTCTTTATTTTGTGCGTTTGGTGTTTTGACAATTATGTGACGGGAGGTGTTTCTTTTCTGGTCCAATCTATTTGGAGTTCTGCAGGCTTCTTGTATGCCTATGGGTATCTCTTTTTTTAGGTTAGGGTATGGAATCTTCTGCTCCCGAGATTCTCTCTTCCATCTCTTGTATTCTGTTGGTGAAGCTTGTATCTACAGCTCCTTGTCTTTTCTTTTGATTTTCTATGTCCAGGGTTGTTTCCATGTGTTCTTTCTTGATTGCTTCTATTTCCATTTTTAATTCCTTCAACTGTTTGATTGTGTTTTCCTGGAATTCTTTCAGGGATTTTTGCGATTCCTCTCTGTAGGCTTCTACTTGTTCTCTAAGGGAGTTCTTTATGTCTTTCTTGAAGTCCTCCAGCATCATGATCAAATATGATTTTGAAACTAGATCTTGCTTTTCTGGTGTGTTTGGATATTCCGTGTTTGCTTTGGTGGGAGAATTGGGCTCCGATGATGCCATGTAGTCTTGGTTTCTGTTGCTTGGGTTCCTGCGCTTGCCTCTCGCCATCAGATTATCTCTAGTGTTACTTTGTTCTGCTATTTCTGACCGTGGCTAGACTGTCCTATAAGCCTGTGTGTCAGGAGTGCTGTAGACCTGTTTTCCTGTTTTCTTTCAGCTAGTTATGGGGACAGAGTGTTCTGCTTTCGGGCGTGTAGTTTTTCCTCTCTACAGGTCTTCAGCTGTTCCTGTGGGCCTGTGTCTTGAGTTCACCAGGCAGTTTTCTTGCAGGGGAAAAGTTGGTCCTACCTGTGGTTCCAAGGCTCAAGTTTGCTCGTGGGGTACTGCCTAAGTCCTCTCCTCGGCGGCAGCAACCGGGAAGATCTGCGCCGCTCTTTCCGGGAGCCTCCGTGCACCAGGGTTCCAGATGACGTTTGGTGTTTTCCTCTGGCGTCTGGATGTGCACAGAGTGCAGTCTCTTCTGGTTTCCCAGGCGTGTCTGCCTCTCTGAAGGTTTAGCTCTCCCTCCCACGGGATTTGGGTGCAGAGAACTGTTTATCCGGTCTGTTTCCTTCAGGTTCCGGTGGTGTCTCAGGCGCAGGGGTCCTGCCGCCCCTGGGCCCTCCCCTACGGGAACCCAGAGGCCTTATACAGTTGCCTCTTGGGCCAGGGATGTGGGCAGGGGTGGGCAGTGTTGGTGGTCTCCTCCGCTCTGCAGCCTCAGGAGTGCCCACCTGATCAGGCGGTGAGGTCTCTCCGCTTTTACTAACTTCTAAAGATTAGTTTTCAAAATAATTTTTAAAAATTCACATGTATGCAATTTAACTACTAGGTGTGCTAGTACACAGAAATTCAGTGCCTCACTTCTCAGCATCTTTTTTAGTGTGTGTGTGTATGTGTGTGTGTTGTGTGTGTGTGTGTGGTGTGTGTGTGTATGTGTGTGTACATAGTCCTTCCTTATGTGTGAATGTGGGTGGAAGCCATAGGTTGACAATGGATGTCTTCAATTGCTTCTTAACATTATATACACATATGCATCACATACATATACATTTTGACTCATTCTTAGAGAATTTCATACACATATACAATGTAATTTGATCATATTCACACTCACACTCCTTTCTTCCAACTCCTGAGTTGCTCCTTCACATTTCCTCCACTTTCATGCTATCTTTTTTCCTTTTAAATAACCCAAAGTCCAAATTGTGCTGCCCCACATGGGCTGCCTACCAGAGCATGGTTAACCTACCAGTGGTTCAACCCTTAAAGAAAAGTGTCTAGCTAAGACTATCTTGACAAGCCTTTAATGCTAGCACATAGAGGCAGGTGAATCTCTGTGAGTTCAAGGCTAACCTGGTCTGACAGAGGAAGTTCCAGGAGAGCCAGGAGTACAGGGAGAAACTCTCTAGGGAAAAGAATCTCAGTTGAACAATGTCTCTAGCAGGTTTCTTGCAAGCAAGTCTGTCAGACATTTTTAAAAAGAAATATTAATGATTCATATAGGAGAGCCCAGATCACCATGGATGATACCATCTATGAGCAGGTAGTCTGGGTGGTATAGAATGCAAGCTAAGCAAGCCAGTCAACATTCCTTCTCCAAGAATTCTGCTTCAATTCCTGGCTCTGGTTTTTCCCTGACTTCCTTTGATGATGTAGAAACGGAAGCAGAAATGAACCCTTTTCTCCCCCCAGTTGCTTTTGGTCATGGTGTTTGTTTTATCACTGCCATGGAAAGTAAATAAGACACAGACTTAGGCAACAAATATGACATCCAAAATATAAGTGACAAAATGCAAAGCGAGTAGTACTGTCTCAAACTGATAGCTTCAACCTTAGCTAGCAGAGTAAATGAAAACACAACGACTAGAATGGGAAGCATATTGACAAACCATGTGCTATGTAAGTGATTAATCTCTAAAGTACATGGGGAATTCCTACAATTTGACAGGAAAATTAATAACCAGATCGAAAATAAACTAGGCAGCGGCACCAGTGATTGTGTGGTTTGGTGTAGGAGAGCTGGCCCAGCCTCTCCTTGGTTGCAGCAGAACTCTCCTCAGTTGATGGCTCCTGGTGGGGATGGAGGGTGAGAAAGACCCACATTTCCTTCAGGGCTGGCCACTGGGAATGTGACTATGTTCCAATGAGCATATGAACAACACAAAATGGCTTGTATATGAACAATACAAAATGGCTTGTTTTTTCTTTTTCTTTTTTGAGGGGGAGGGAGACCACAGGGGAAGGCAGCAGATAAGGGAGCATGGGTAGTTGAGCATAATCAGGGTGCATGATGTGAGATTCCCAGATAATCAATAAAGAGATGAACTAGGTACTTAGGTAGATCTTTCTATAGAGGACTAACAGTTCGAAAGTTTGGGAAGAAGTTCTGCATTAGTAGTCACTAAGCGAACAGTAATGAGAACTACAGTGGACCCACAGACTTTGCATTATGCTACACTGATAACAATATGCTAACACGGGATCTCTCTCCGTTGGTTTTAATTTATTAATTTGGGTGGAATGTGAGGTATTTTATTTAACATAAATTGGAAGTTATCTTTGGCATCTGGAAACTTAAAGCACACTCTAATGAGTAGATTTGCCAATTTCCCTTCCACCATTGGTGCTCAGTTCGTTTCCATATCTACATAAAAGCGGAACCTGTCACTTCTCGGTTCCATTTATTCTTGCAGTGTCTCAAGGATCAAAATTGATTTTTTTAAAATGCTAATTTGTAAAACAGCAGAGATAAGATTCAAGGATGCTTGCTTAGAGGAGGTTTACTTATTAGGGAAAAGACTTATCCTTCGAAAAGTATTATCATAATTATCAGTAAGAACCCAATTCTATGTTTATTATTAAGGCAAAGTCTCCATTAGGCTAACACAAGACGGATGTTGATTGCAGTGGGACATCTGACTGAATAGGCTATGTAATCAGCTTCAAAATGTCAGGCAGGGAATCAGCGGGGTAGAGGCTATTCCGTGGCATGATTCAGTGGTTATGTATGTATTTATTTTCAAAATTGTGAAAGACTTCCTCTTGACATCTTCCGTCTTCCTCAAACAGGTAATTGTTCTGGATAAGTTAGATGCAATATTTAGTACTTGAAGGTCACTTATGTGAAAATGGCTTAGATGTCCAAGGAGCTACATCAACTCAATGAATATGTTGAGAGCCATTGAATCACATACTCTCTGAGTTAAAGTTGTTTGTTCTCAATCCACACTGATGAGAAATTCTACCCCACAGTCATCTTGCCATAATGGTTCCCATCTCATACCAGGAAAATTGGAGACCTGCAATGACAGCCCACTCCAACCTGTTTACTGACATCCATGTCTTCATTTATAGGGCTTGACTCTGTGCCTTCAGGCCATGTAAAAGCTTTGAAAGTAAATAACAAGAGTGCTATTTAGTTTAAATCATGCAAAACTATTAAATCTTTCAACACAATAAACACTTGACTTTTAAAAGCTTTATTCCCAAATGCATGATATGCTCAAGACACAAACATATTGCCATAGAACATAATTTCTCTCCTAAAGTGTATTAAATCATCAAGTAGGAAATTATAGCCACTTACCACTGTGTTTCTATGTGCTTGGCATTTTATCCCTAAGATCTTTGTAGAACATTCTATAATAGTTCCAACTCATCCCTTTTTTCATTCCTTTACTCAATCTACAAACATTTTTGGAGACCTATTAAATGATATGTAGTTTTAAGTTCTGGTCATTTTAAAAAGAGAATGTATTTAATCCCTGGCTTTAGTTGCTATGAGTCTAGAGAAGGGTCAGCCAGTAGACAAATAAAGAGAAATTGAACCAAGTACTAATGAGTAACAGGTGATACATTATTGAGGACAACCTTTTGGAAAAAGTTGTTCCTAAGCTGAAACTTGACTGAGTTGGTCAATTAAGAAGACGGTAAAATTTTTTCCCTCGGGGCAAAATGGACACAGTCACAGCTTACATGAAGTCCTTTATACTAAAAAAAAAAAATCATGGAATATTGACTGTTGAGTTTTGTCAGACAGGTAAGATCTAGAGCATGTCGGGTATTTATAGGCCATTGTTAGGAGACTGGGATTATTCTTAGAGAGTAGGAAGCCTTGTTGCAGTGAAGTCAGGGTAGACCCAGCCTGTGGGGTGGGGTCATTGATTGTGTGGTTGTGCATGACTCTCTTAGAGGCTAGTGGAATTCTCAGGGGGACTGCTAAAGACTAGCTTGCATCTGCAAATCTGAGCTCAGAGGGCAGGCTCAGGGTGGAAATAAAGTCAAGGAGCACAGAGACAGGGTGTAAACATAAAGGGCACTGAAGGGATCAGCTAAGAGAAGGGAAAGGACAAGGAAGACGTGGGACTGAAGCCTAGAGAGGGGCAACAATTAAAGCACAAAGAGAAAGAATGGGTCACAAAAGATTGATAAGAGAAGGTGGGAAGGAGATATAAGGACATCCAAGAAGACCTCGGAAATGTGGGTGAAATAATCATTGAGTTGAGGTTGGCAGAGAAGAGTAAGGGCGTGTCTACTGTATTGAATGCTGGGAGGAGACAGGTTTTGGGTTTCCTAAACCATAGCAGATCAAAACTCAATACCTCATTCCCTTAATTATCTCATGTGGTTTCACCCTTTTTCTTCTGTTCATTTGCAAAACTGACAATGAGTAGGTGAGTTGTGGACACTGTGAAAGGAAAGCCCTTCATCTGCTTTTCCTTATGAGTTCTGATTACCATTCAATTCTCTGGATCATTCTTACGATTCTATTTTGCCATCATCTGTGGAATGTAAAATCTTCAAAAGTCACCACTTTTCAAATGTGAATCTATTTTAGACATAGTTTATTATTTTTGAAAATTATCTATGTTCATTTTAAAAGATATTAGTTCTTCACCTTCAATGGATTTGAATTGCCATATTGTAAGAGCCTTGGAATATTAAGCTTATCAGAAAGTTAGGACAAGTTTTCCCTAGAGCATAGAGAGTAGTTTTAAATTCAAAGTGGAAAAAAAATTCCATATCTTAAAATAGAAGCAAATTTTTTTCTCTGTTTCACATTCTTTCAAGATATCCACAATCCTTTTTAAACTCTCTATTTATTATTAAATACAAGCAATTTAGCTCCTTTGTAAGGTTATGCAAATAACTCATCCAGAATTAGCATTTAACATGCAGTTCTTATATCCACAGGAATGTTTTGTATAAAGTTGTTTTAAAAAGATTCAAATCTTTATAATTAGGAAGGGAAAATATATTAATAGGAATAAAGGGATACTCTGCTAATCTTCCATATGTAAATTAGCTTATAATTTTCATCATTTGCTTTAGAAGCTACAGAACAATGGAACTTTTATTCTTCAATATTGCTGTTTCTCTTCTGCTGGAAAGTCTGTGCTTCCCCCTGTCTCTATAAGGACAAATAGGAACTTATTTTAGTTTTGTTGGGAAGAGACGGTTGGGTAATTTTGTAGTGAGTGGTAATCTCAGGACACACTGCAAAGCAGACGCTCTTGTAGTCTCATGTCCTGATTTGTTTTGCTAGTGGCCTGAATTCCACCCACATTTACCCAGGTTCTTCAGTCTCCCTACCTTTGCTCCAGTATTTATATACAGGACACTTTTATTCGTTGGCTTTCTTGTCGACATGGTAAACTATCTGGCACAAGCAATGTGAAGAGGTAAGACTTATTTAGGCTCACTGTTTGAAAGGGTTCAGTGCACTGTGGCAGAGAAAACATGGGTGAGACAGTTTCCATCATGGCTGACAACAAACAGAAAGGCACAGGAAGGCACCAGGAACAGATATAGCTCCCATAGACATGCCTTGCGTGACTTACGTCTTCCAAATTAAGCCCCACCTCCTACTTTTCATCTCCTTGCAATAATATCGCCATATATGAATCCATCAAGGGACCAAGCCCTTCATTGGGCCAGAGCCTTCAAATGCACTTTCCTAAACTCTTAGATATTTAATTAGTCTTATTAGGTTGATAAGTAAAATTAGCTATCTCAATATCATTGGAAAATTTATAAGGCAACTGCTTACTTCCTTGATAGGCTCTCTCTTTACTGGAAAGTCTTTATATATTTTTGAAAAGGATCCTGCAAGCTGCAGATGGGAGGTGGTCAGCCACATAGTTAGTACTGACAAGATTCTCCCCAGTCCGATTGATCTTACTTAGCATGATATTTTAATTCAGGGTTTTGGAAATATAATGCATAAGTCCTGGGAATTCACAAGGGCACTGAGTGATTTCAAACCAAGCTAGACTGAAAACTATTAGAAGGATTTAGTTGCCGAGCCTAGAAGTGACAAAATGACTTCTGAAGTGGCACCTTCAGTAGACATGTATTTAAATTACAGTTGCCAAGTAGTGGGACGTAAGAGGTGTACGAAATGTATAAAGGATATACGATCCTCCTTCAGCAAACGTCTAGAAAGCAACCAGTTATCAGGAAGAACTCTTGCAAACTAGATAAAAGGTGAAAATAGCACATGCTCATTGCAACAATGTTACTTTCCAGTGGAAAAAATGGATGTTCAAGCTGCATCCATCTAGGTCATGATAAACTCAAGAGAGGCCAGTGCAGAGCATTCAATATGAGAGAGGAGGAAGACATCCTACAACCACCTCTGGAGCCAAGGAGAGCTTAATGACAGCTGCATTCTTCTGTTTGTACTGCTACCACCACATCTAAAATGTCTTTCCCTAGGAAGTCTCCAACTTCTCAGTCTTGTTGTCCTGGCCATATCTTTTCTGCAGCCAATGTTATAGCTCTCAGAAGGAAACTATTTTCTCACTAAAAAGCTTTGAATAGCTTTTGATTATGCCCTAGAGTCCAAACCCTTAATCTACCTTCTTTTTTATTCCTGATCTTTCCTTGAATTTCCCTAAGTTACCATTTCTTTCACCTTTTGGGTTTTTTTGTACATGTAAAACTCTCCATCTAAAACAAACTTGTCCATCCTCTAAAATCCATGCATGTATGTATTAAAAAAAGACATGTGTGTATGCTTATGTACACACACACACACACACACACACACACACACACACACGCTACAAGCCTTCATTTCCACATACTCTCCAATTTTTTTCCTGAGCTATTGTTACTGTTTGTTTTTCTTTCTTCTTGTCCACAACATCTCATTTTCATCCATAAACCTACCAGATAAAACCTCGAGGAGATGGAAATGACTAAGAGAGGCCATTCTTCTCTGGCAGGCAGGAGACTGTATGGGATGCTGGGTCAGTGGGTCAAGTTCACAGGAGCATTCACTGATGTTGCTCACTAGAAAGGATGTCTTTCTCACAGCTGTTACCTCACACACTAGTCCTCTCATCCCTGGATTAGGTCACCTATGATAGGAGCTGAATAGACACTAGAAAGATGCAGTCATTCCTATCCACAGCCTTGGAGAATCCCCTGGGAGAAATTGAGACAACAATGACAAAACTCTTACCTGAAAAGTATTTCTTCTCATTTCTTAGTTATGGAAGTGTCAGTGATAACAGAAACCCTTTGAAATTAGGGATTCTTACTGCTTATCCACTACCCAGTTTTGCTCACGAAGAAATGGAGACCTAGGGAAGAACTGTGAGATGCCCTGAGTCTCAAAGGTTACAGATTTGTTCTCCATTGACCTTTTTCCCAGATCACGTGGCCTCACAAACAAGGTTCACTGAGTTAATTGGGTAATTTGAACTTTGTAATATTCTTCTGGTGTATAATTATTTTAGATAAGAGTTCTCCTGAGAGAATATCTTTCTTTAAAAAAAAAAAGACCAACACTAGTGCAATTAAACCTGTTAGGCCAAGGCCTCCAAGACATTAATTCAGTTTGGGGTCTTTTTTCCTATGCTCCAGTAACCAAGAATGAAGCATTGGGTTTCGTTTTGTCCTAAAAACACGGCTTTACAGTATTAAGGAATGTAGCTGGTCTTTTGGTTACTTTATGGGCTCCTTTCCACCACCTTTTTCTACCCCTATTCCACCATTCCAAACCACCAATACTAGGTAGGAGAGAAAGAAGGCTTGAGTGGGGAAAGGGGTACTGATATTATTAGACTACTTCCTGCTGATTAGGGATATCAAATTCCTTGGGGAAAGTTTTATCTTTGCTGCTAGAATATTCGATATCTTCTAGTCTCTTAGTGCACAATACTTGGCAAACTGCCACACCAGTAACTGAGTTTCCAACTACCAAGCCAACGCCACTGGGGGTCTGGCATTTATATATCCTCTGAGAAGTCCCCAGAATTCTAAACATCATACACTGCAAACTATCTGTAGCTGGCAAAACCATGCCCCTGCTAGAGCACGAGGCAATCATAGTCGGCTGCTGTCGACAATCTAAAGCAGCCCCATATCCCACATCTGGGATTAAAACAAAAGCATATTCCTACGACATTTTTGTGTTTTTGAAGGAATCGAAATTTCGCTACAAAGGAAGGCTGGAGTTGAGTTTTTCCCCTTTTATGTCCTCATAGTAGAAGGTGCCCCTGAGCTCATTTAAGTTTCTCCTGTCACTGTTGGTGCAAGCCACATCTACACTAAACTCCACCAGAATGGTTATAGTTCAAAAATGTGATATTAAACCTCCATCATCTAAATTTTGTTGGTTATGTGGTCGGAAGAGGCCTTCCCCATGACAATGGAGATTTTTGCCAACATTTCCAAGCCTTATTAGGCAGCTTCAAAACCTACACTGACACTCTGTTCTGATGCTACAATTCCAAGGATTCAGGTTATTTTAACTAACAAGAATTGATTGTGGAAAAACCCATACAGGAACCAGGGTAGCAAGAATGTCAGAGAATTTGCCTCTAAGCCTTTTGGGGGAGGTCTGTATTCCGAGTCGGTGCCGTCATTATGCTATGCTGGATACCAAATCCAGAGCCTTCCATGCTACGTGCTATCATCTACCACTAATCATCTATCACTGAAGTACATCCTGGCCCCAGTGCTTTGCAGTTAACCCCATGTAACTTCTCTTTCTTGTCGTTTCTGAGACATTTCTCTGGATTTGCCCATTTCCTCCTTTATGACTCTGACTTTATTAGAATGCCTACTCATTTATAACCTTTAATGTCTCATGCCCTCTGCAGATGGCTTTCTCTTTATGTCCTTTCGCCTTCAGCTCCTCTCCCGCCCCCTTTTAATTGTTCAATTCTTGAGTTTTTATTTCACTTTTAAATTCCTGAGAGAAAACTCTCATTGCCCTACGTAATTAACATCATCCTTTTAAGGACAAAGCTGTTGTGTTAAACACCTAAATAATCCTCTGGATAGCTGCTTACTAGGCTGGCATTTCATTTCCTTGTCCTAAGGATGGTGTGGCATGCTACATGTTATACAACATGCTTGAAGGACGATCTGGTTCTACCTTTCCTGACATGGCTAGAGATGGAGGCCTTTCCTAGAGTTGGTTAACTCCAGTCAATTGAATCTAAGTTTCTCAAGGAGAGTTTGCAACGATGTCAGTCCTTCTTCTCAGTTCTGTGAGACTTTGATCACAGCTTCTCATCTTGACGAGTGTGATAAAGAGAACATTGAGCCTCTAGGTAAGTAATAAACTGTGAGCTCCTCTTAACTCCCACCCACAGAGCTTCCAGATCCCTGTACAAAGAAACTGGTAGACTAAAAATAACGGGGTACATCATCAATTGCTTTTCTTATTTCTGTGACCAAATACCCGAAAGAACACAAGAAAGGTTTATTTTGGCTTTCATTTTTGGGGACAGAGACCATCGTTTTGGAGAAGGCACTGGGCAAAGGTGTGAGGCAACTGATCACTTTGCACTTCATGTAGAAAAGGGGGAATGAATGGGGATACTCAGTTCATGTTCCCTTTTGTATTCAGCCCAGTCTCCTAACCTATGGAACGGTGCTGCCCACAAGTACGGTGGGTTTTCCCACCTCAGTCTAGAAACTCCATCAAAGACAATATTCAGGTGTTAATCTCCCAGATGATTCTCGATCCTCTCAAGTTGAGAATCAATAGTAACTATCACAGAATACTTTGATTCTTATGTGTTTAACTTAATTCCATGCAATCATTTAGGCAGCATGAAAACTAGGTGTGATATATTTTTTTTATCTTTATTAACTTGAGTATTTCTTATTTACATTTTGATTGTTATTCTCCTTCCCAGTTTCCCGGCCAACATCCCCCAAACCCCTCCCCCTCCCCTTCTGTATGGGTGTTCCCCTCCCCATCCTCCACCCATTACCACCCTCCCCCCAACAATCACGTTCACTGGGGGTTCAGTCTTGGCAGGACCAAGGGCTTCCCCTTCCACTGGTGATCTTACTAGAATATTCATTGCTACCTATGAGGTTGGAGCCCAGGGTCAGGCCAGGTATAGTCTTTGGGTAGTGGCTTAGTCCCTGGAAGCTCTGGTTGTTTGGCACTGTTGTACATATGGGGTCTCGAGCCCCTTCTTGCAGTCCTTTCTCTGATTACTTCAACGGGGGTCCTATTCTCAGTTCAGTGGTTTGCTGCTGGCATTCGCCTCTGTATTTGCTGTATTCTGGCTGTGTCTCTCAGGAGCGATCTACATCCTGTTCCTGTCGGTCTGCACTTCTTTGCTTCATCTTATCTAGTTTGGTGGCTGTATATGTATGGGCCACATGTGGGGCAGGCTCTGAATGGGTGTTCCTTCTGCCTCTGTTCTAAACTTTGCCTCCCTATTCCCTGCCAAGGGTATTCTTGTTCCCCTTTTAAAGAAGGAGTGAAGCATTCACATTTTGGTCATCCTTGAGTTTCTAGGGTAATTCAAGCATTTGGGCTAATAGGCACTTATCAATGAGTGCATACCATGTTTGTTTTTCTGTGATTGGGTTACCTTACTCAGGATGATATTTTCCAGTTCCATCCATTTGCCTATGAATTCCATAAAGTCATTGTTTTTGATAGCTGAGTAATATTCCAGCTATGTAGATGTACCACATTTTCTGTATCCATTCCTCTGTTGAAGGGCATCTGGGTTCTTTCCAGCTTCTGGCTATTGTAAATAAGGCTGCTATGAACATAGTGGAGCATGTGTCTTTGTTATATGTTGGGGCATCTTTTGGGTATATGCCCAAGAGAGGTATAGCTGGGTCCTCAGGTAGTTCAATGTCCAGTTTTCTGAGGAACCTCCAGACTGATTTCTAGAATGGTTGTACCAGTTTGCAATCCCACCAACAATGGAGGAGTGTTCCTCTTTCTCCACATCCTCACCAGCATTTGCTGTCACCTGAGTTTTGCCATTCTCACTGGTGTGAGGTGAAATCTCAGGGTTGTTTTGATTTGCATTATTTTTGAATTAAAAGTACATCTTATCATATATTTAGTTTTGGAAAAATGTTATTGGCTTAAAACTTGCTTTAGATAATTTGGATATAGAAAAACAATAAATCTCTGTCTGACTATCCTTATGGACAAAGATGACAGATGACTTCTTCCTGACTATACAAAGTAGTCAACACTACTAAATTTAGTTCAAACTGGAGAGACGATATATTACATGTGGGAAAAACTTGCATTTTAACATCTTCAGAATGCTATTAAATATCTTAGGTATATCCATAAAGGAAAATGTGTCCTAGAGCTTGAAATAGAAAATGATTGGGGAAAAAGTAGAAATAGAGGTAGTATTTTTCAGAAAGGAGCTGTATCATTCCATAAATCTTTGAAAAGAAGTTTTCTTGGGCTTTGCTCTAAGCATTCAAATGCTTCCCAGGAGTGCATTGACCTTAAATTAACATTTATAGGGTTTAGCTGACACTGACTTTTGCAGTTTAGTAGAAGGTTTAATGTTGAAGAAGGTAAGTTGTCTAAATTGGTATTGTATATTAAGTTTTGAATAAGGGTGCATTCCTACAACAGCCACCATTGTCATTTATTTTCCCCTCTAGAACAATAATAACAATTGGTAAAATATATGAAACGCATTTTCCATCATGAATAATGCATTTTTATATGTTAACCTCACAGAAGCAGGATTCCTCAACAGTAAGAGCAGCGTTCATTCGGCCTTCTTCAGAAAGGGTGTATGTGGCAATCTGCACTATATGACCTTGGCTGTGTTGTTTTTCTGTAGAGAATGTGATGCAAACACAGTTTGTAAGACATATTAATCCAACGCTAAAATAGTAAAGAGACCCCCCCTTGAAATGCATGCTGTGATGCACAACTCGTATCACAGACCGAATGGATATGAGTGAGAATGGGCACATTCTCAATGGGGTCTGAGTATCTAGAGAGTAATGCAAGAAGTATGGACGCTGTCGATGAGGTGGCCCTTGGTTGTATTGCAGTTAAGAGCAGTCTTCATGTAGCATAACACACACACACACACACACACACACACACACACACACACACAGAGCAAGGTGCAGCAGATATTCCTACAGTACAGAACCTCCCCCTTACAAAAGTATGTGGCATAAATGTGTAGAGGGAAATCTCATTCCTCCGGTGTTTAATTCTGTCAGAATAACAGTGACTTTACCTCTAGAAAATATACCTAAATATCCTTAAGTGAATCAAAAATCCCTCCTTTTGGGCACAAATGTATTAAGTTTATCAAACTAATAGGGTAACATATATGACATATTATTAGTTACTGCTACAGACTATTGATTAATGAAAAGGGTTCATGCCATAAATCCTTTAGTATCCCTTACCGGCATTCAGGGTATTGTTCCAACTCACTAGAAAGTCCATGGTCTTGGGCCACAGGTAACCTGAAGAAAGTGTCTGGTTCTGTTTACTGTGTGTCTCACTTAGTGCAATCACAAAAATGAGGGTAAGAAACCCATGGTCTTTTATCAACCTAGCAAATGACATTAAACTTTAGAGAAAATCATTAACTGCTATGTTTGTACAAACATTCACAAAATTATTATTATTCCAAGTATTTCTGTGATTTACAGAAAACACTCACAGCTACAGCATCATTTAACAAAAATGCCAAGCAGCTAAAATACTTGTTTCCTTAAGACTAAAGTGCATATAGTGTACATACCAAATTAGGTATTTGTTTAAATGAATAGTCAAGTCAGACTTAACACCCTTGCATATACCTCTTCATACACGATCAGCTAAGCAGGCAGCGTTTGCAAGTGGCAGTTTTCCAAGCCCCAGGGGAGAGAGGGATGATTAAAGTGTTTCTTGGACAGGCTTCATTGGTCTTTTAAAAAAAAGGGAAAATCTAGTTAACATCTGGTCGTGATACATTATTGAAATGCATTCCAGATATTGCTTCTTTTGGTCAAACAGCTGGAATCCTATTCCTCATCATCTACCTTCTCTGGTGTTTAGAAAAAAAGAAGGCATGAACATCAAAGAAACCTGCCCTCTTTATAAATGCCCTTTCTGATCCAGGTAAGCAGTATAAAATTTCATATGTGTTGTTCATAGTTGGGATACAGAGAGACATACAACTGATAAGCTGTATGTTAAACATTAGAGAGCAGCATACAGACTACTATATTGTACTTTATATGCATATGTGTGTATGTATATGTGTGTTTATTTACATATGTATGCATATAAAGGAGATATATTATTTGAGACAGGATCTTGCTATATATCTCAGGCCAGTTTAAGGCTCAATATGTGGCACAGACTGACTTCCAACTTACAGTCCTCTTGTCTTTGCCTCCCAAATGTTGGAACTATAGACGTGTGTCACTGTGTCTGGCCCAATGGAGTGGTTAATATTATCACTTTTATAGGATCTAGGACCATATGGGAAAAAACTCCTTGAACATGACAGAAAGGGATTGACAAGATTAGGTTAATTAAGGTGGGAAGGCCTATGTAGATGTATAGATGGCACCATCCCATGACTGGGGTTTTGGACTGAATAAAAGACAGAAAGCAAACTGACACTAATGTCATCTCTCTCTGTTTCTTGACCAGTGGTCACATCCTGATGTGATGTGTCTGGTTATCATAAGCTCTGACCACTGTGTCTCCCTTGACATGATAAACCATAAGACCTTCAGACCGTGAGTGAAAATAAACCCTTCCTTCCTTAAGTTGCTCTTTGTAAGTTTTTGGTCACATAGAAAAGTAGTACTTTTACTTCATAACTAGTAGTAATAGTTTAGTTTTTTTTTAGTATCTCAGGTTCTAGAAAGGAGGAACAAGAATAAATATTTCAAGTAGACTGGGAAATATTTGTGCTGAAGAACTTTGAAGGCTGAAAGATCAGAAAGACAATGCTAATGCAGTCTTATATTAGTCAAGAGAAATAGAACTAACAGAATGTCTTTGTTTATGTCTGTCTTCCTTTCTTCTTAGATATAGATAGGTATGTGCTTTGCCTGCACACATTTATTTCTCAAATTAAAAAACAAAACAAAACAACAACAACAACAGAACACCAAAAGAATGAGAATTATTAAGAAGGATAGGTTCCTACCGTTTTGGAGGCTAGACAGTCTTAACACCTAACATCTGATAGCATGAAGGCCAGGAAAACTAATTGTGTAGTTTTTGTTCAAAGTCAAAATTCTGAGAGCTAAGAGTGTCTATTTCTGAGGTCAAGAGGAAATGGTTGACTCAGCTTAAAGAACAATATGAGGTAGAGGTAGAGAGGGAGGGAGGGAGGAAGGGATGGAAGAACAGAGGGATGGAGGGAGGCAGAGAAAGAGAGAGAGAGAGAGAGAGAGAGAGAGAGAGAGAGAGAGAGAGAGAGAGAGAGAGAGATCTTGTGACATGCAAATCCTTACATTGGTAAGTCTCTCCAGGGACACAGAATTGTTTCCCCATCCAATGATAGAACTGCCCTATATACTATAAAATGTTTCATTGATTCAGAGTCCTTCACCTTACTGTTACAAGGATGTCGTGTGTGTGTGTGTGTGTGTGTGTGTGTGTGTGTGTGTGTGTGTGTACCCTTGCAAAAACCCCAAGCTAGCTGATTAGCACATGATTAATAAAGTAGGGTACATGATCCCTTGGAGTAAATTATAGTATACTTAATTATGAAAATTTCTTTTCAGAAATATAACATGATCAACATTAATTAGTCTATTTAACTTTGCACTATTGCCTTAGAATATTATTTATCTTGATTATTAAATTCTTGACACCCCTTCAAATTTTGTCCCTAGCATCAACCTGATGAATGTTTCATATCAGATCCCAAAGCTTCCTCGCTAAGTCAGAATTTTCATTATAGCAGATCCCTAAATGATTAAGACACAGGACAAACATGCAAGAATCTCTGTAGTGGAACCAGGAAGTCATATTAGGAGCAGCATGTGGAGGGGAGGAGCATCGTATAAAAGGGAGGAGTGTCATATGGAGGGGAGGAGACTTGTGGAGGGGAGAAGCATCGTATAAAGGGGAGGAGCATCATATGGAGGGGAGGAGCATCGTGTGGAGGGAGGAGCAACATGTGGAGGGGGATACGGGTGTGTGTTAAAAGACACAAGGACTTTGTGGGACAGCTTGGGGCCACTTCAGATATCTCTTCTTCAGATCTTCCTCATAAGCTCTGTGTAATTGGTGGAAAAGTGGAAGTGGCTGTTTCCTCATGGACTAGGAAATATATCTGCTCTTCTGATGCCTAGTTGATAAAGTGAGGTACCAAGCCAGGGCGAGAGTACTCCTCCTATCCTGTGAAAAGCACTGTGACGTGTGTTTGAGAAGTGATAGTGGAGTGTGGCAATATTCTGCAACAACTCATTTGCTCTGGAAGGAAGAAGCCCTGTGAGGGAGACTGCTTTCTCCTGGAGGGTGCTGGTGCCCTCAAGTGGCTCTGTGGGCTGCAGTCGAGTTTAGAAACAGGAAAACACAAACCTGTTCTGAAGCCAGACGAGGGAAGACAAATAGGAGAAGGGTTTTCATGGGGCCAAAGACTGGTACGCAGTGTGCTGGTGAGTAGAGCAGCCAGTGGACATACACATGAATCAAGAAACCTCACTGGTTGCCATAGCTGGTGGGACAGGGCAAGCGTAGTTGTCATAGAGTTATTTGTGTTTGAAATTTTGGCAGTTTACTGTACTCTAAGAAGCGGCATACACATGGTTAATGCTCAACGAACACTAAGTGCATGACTGCGTTGTGAGTCCTAGATTTTAAACACTTGATTCGGGCTCCATTGTCAAGCGAGAGTAGTTATTGCATTATTATATCCCTTCACCAATGGTTCAGTCTCTGTGCTCAGGCTGAGCTGGTTTATTTCATCTGAGCTTTTATGCACAGTTGTATATATAGTGAAATTACACAGACAATTGATATGCCTCTGACCGTTTATATCACCCTATTAGAGAATATGTAAAGTCACTATCTTGATTAATAAAACACAAATCTAATTAAAGCTTTATTTGTTCCTGTGTCATTTTATGTGTTTTTAAAGTAAAGCAAATGTATAATTAACTCCCCATAAGTCTCCCTCTGCATAGAAATATATTTGTTGAAAGTTATTAAATGCACACACACACACATATAATATATACATATATACATATATATTTCTAAAACCTGAAAATCCTAATGAAGATTATGTTTATAAACTCTCGCTTAACAGGCAAAAATACTCTAAGAAATTGAAGTTTTGCCCAAATAATTAAACAATATCAAGTGGTAAAAGCAGCGATTAGAATTCTGTGCTCGAGTCTCTCCTGTCCTCGGGCTCCAATCTCTGCCACTTTACTTCAGCAGAGAAAAAAGTAAACTGCAAGAAAGCAAACTATTTTAACTATGAAAGGTGACCTGAAGAAAAATCATTTCAAGACCAAGTCCATTGCAGCAAAATTCATTAGCCTCCTCCAGGATGAAAGCTGGTGTCTGGGTGACATTCCAAGGTTACCATTACTTGTCAGTCCAACAACTCTCAGACTATACATGATGGGGAATCTTTGGGGTTTGGCATCAAAGGAGAAAGGATGTAAAAATGGCCCTGATGGATGTTCTGAGGTTGTTTGATCTAAATCCAGAGAAAATAGCAGCTATCACAGCTGATGGAGTACCCGCTATGACTGGGAAGATGAATAGGAGGGAGCAAAAAAAATTAAAGTCAGAAAAGCTTGTGCCAGACATTTTATCATATCTTTTTATTTTATTTTTTTACCAACCGAGCTTGACAACTTGGAAATCCTTTTGTGTGGTTTATAAAATAGTGAATTCTAAATGAAGGCCCAGACTCACCAACAGACCAAGCAATTATGTAAACAATTTCTGTTCCCCAAGATGGCTCGTCGTCCTCATTGCATTTTCAACGCAGATCACTTCCGTGAGGTGAAACAGTAATACGTAGGATGCATATCTTTGAAGTGCGGGCTTTCAGACATGGTGAGGTGTCAGTTTCCCAGCATCCTCGCGACAAGAAAGGTACTTGTGCAGTATTTCTGCTTCTGATTTACACTCAGAGAGGAGTCAACTGAAAGACAAAAGTGCTGGCTGATAATTTGCATTCTTGTATCATTTCCCTGTGGTAAGTGGTGTGTATTCTCTGATTTCTTAACCATGGCTGTTTGTTAGGGCAGACTCATCTTGCATACATAAACACACACACACACACACACACACACACACACACAGAGAGAGAGAGAGAGAGAGAGAGAGAGAGAGAGAGAGAGAGAGAGAGAGAGAGAGGCATAGGCCCTTACACATAATTCTTTCAAGTTACAGTTAGCCATGAGGTTGCTCTACGTGGCTGCTTTAAAGGACTTTACTTGTGTCTGTGCTGGCTGGTCCGTCAGTTTACAATCTCCCAGAGAACAAGTACCCAGTGTACTATGCCCTTTGTGTTCTCCGCACACAGTGAGTGCTCGATAAATGCTATTGACTGACTGACACGTCTCTCTCCTTTTCCCTTTGTCTCTGACACCTCTGTTTTCTTTCAGAAATGGTATTTTTTAAAAGTGGCAATAGTCCCCACTCTGGGCTTATCAAAAGCTCTTCCCCAGCGTCTAACTTTTTCTTTATGTAAGACTTTTTTTTTTAACAATAGACAAAATACAGGTGGAAGGAAACTGATATTCTAGTGCCCCTTAACAATAAATCCTGTTTTTAATTGGAGCATGGCAAGGGTCTTACAGAATGGAAGCTTTTACCCCAAGAACAATGAGAGCAGGAACATCTCTGTGAAGGAGCCATTAAAAAATAATAATGCCTCCTGTCTGCCCTACCCACTCCAACAACTGAATTCAGGCCAGGGTATTAATGGGCAGCCGCGTTTTATTTTTCTTCTGTTATACAATGGGTCAGAGACACTGTCTATATTCAGTGTCTCTGTTGTCCTCTCACAGAACTTAAATAACAGTTGGTTCTCCTTTTGAAGGAAACACCCAAATCACAATTATTTTTTTAACCTTACCTTAGGAACAGACTTGGTCATTCAGTGATACCCAGAAATGTGGACTTTTCAGAAGATTAAAGTGTAGCCTGCATCAAGTCAAACATTGTTTGATCTTTCACAGGCCAGGATATGTGCCTTGATGGCTGTTTGCTTTCTATATCATGGCTATTACGGATTGTGTAGTTGTGTTGATGATAGCGACGGCAAAATTGTACCCATGTCACTTCCCTCCATCTGTGTCAGTCACCTGCAAAAGGTGCTGGTGAGGAAAATCTCAACTTGATGTGGCACCTGTTCTTCAAAGATTCCACTCACAGCAATTAGAGCTTTCGGCAGCATTCTCTCTAGTGTCGCTTCTATGTTCTATTCCTCTTCTTCTAACAGTCCTTGTTTAACACTGACCAGATCAAAAGAATATTCAGAAGAGAATGCACGAATACAAGTCACGAAGATCAGTATGAGAATGTTGATAGATAGCATCTCTCACATTGCTCATTTGCTGGCACTGTGTCTGCCTGGAGCAGATTCAGACACTCTGTCTATAACCACTGAACAACCCTCTCCTATTCAGGCCTTGCTGGCACCAGCATAAAAAACATGATGACCTTGATCTATACTGTCAGCGCTTGGGAGACAGAGACTCAAGGATCCCAGAGGCCAAGACTAGCCTAAACTACATGGTCAAGTAAGGCCCTCTCTCAAAAACATGAAAACAAACAATAAAATTTAAAACAATGAGGACTGTGTATGAGGCCAACCAGGATTCCGGGGCAAAAAGTGTGTTTAGAAATCAGTCTCCAGAAGTCTCAAAAGACAATGCAGTAGGTGCTTTAAACTATGGAGGATGTGGGACAGATGTCCACTCCTCACTACCTGTAGTTTCTGAATGGTACCAGATCTTTCTCCCTGTGTTTGGAAACACGACACATTATGGATGATAGAACAAGGGGAGGGTAAGCTGCAAAGGATACTAGAGCCCCAGCTTGCTGCCCAGGTCTCTTTCCCTGGGGTGGGTACCTATGGGGTAATGTTCCTGCCCAGAACAAGTTCAGGAGGAATGGCAGCTCAGGCAATGGACCATCCCATAGAGGCAGAATAGACATTGCCAAACGCACTTATGAAAGGGTCTTGGAGGTCTTGCCTTCTGAGAGGAAACTGAATTCATGGGGGTAAGAACAACAGCTACACTATCAATTTGCTTCATAAACAGCTACTAGGTTGTTCTAAGGCCAGAAAGATAATAGTGCGCCAATCAGGCCTTGACTTGGGAGGTGGCCACATTTCACAGAGGAAAGCCATGGTACAGATACAGTATATGACCAGCACACAGTCACACACATGGCAGGGAGCAGAGGTGGGATTAAGCAGTCTGGTTCCAGTCTGCTCTTGTGACTACCAGACAGTTGTCCCAGGGAAGCACCTTATGCGACATGTTCTCATCTTCATGTCTTGTCATTTTTTTTCCCCCACAGAAATGACGAAATGGAGTAGTATGTTGGGGTCTGCATAGTAGTTTTCCTTGGTAAGATTCGTAGGTTTTGTTGTGAGCCCTGGGGCTCAGGGTGTCATCTGTGCTCTCTAGGATAACGTCTACAAGTTAAAGGATGATTTACTAAAGGGAGCAGGCCCACAGCAGTTCTTCAGAGTATCGAAAGTGGTCCTGTGTGGAAGCCATAACCCCATCACTGGTTTGTCTCCTCTTGCCACTCTCTTCCTACTTTCATACACGGACCTGTTTTCCTCATCAAAATGATTTGAGTATAGATGTTGAAGCCCATCCTCTTTCTCAGACAGTCAGTACAATCCATCCGGGAAACCCAGCCAGTGAACTCCTCTAACAGTCATGTCTGGAAAATATGCAAGGTGTGGTAATCATTCAGGTGAGATTTTTTTTTTCCTCCCAGGAGGACAGGCAGTTATTTTGACAGCTAATTCTACCGTTAGAGATTAAGTTTACATTGTCAATTAATGGGAATGCACCAGGTAATAATCATGAGCTCTGAGGGAATAATCTCGATGCCATTTCCAAATGTCCTTTATGGAAGCATATGGCCTCATCCTCCACTTCCTCTCCAGGTCAATCCACACTTGCTCTTTAATATGGCGGTGCTCTTCATGCACCAGCGCAATTTCCAAGTACCTCACATTAGTTTTCTCCCCCATGGTGCTGGAATGTTGCTTAAGCCTCCGATTATTGCTTCGCCACGAGCTCTGATCACTCTTCTGGATAGTAGGCTTTCAGATGTCATCTTTAATTTGCGATATTAATATTGAACTCCATCACCGTTCAGTGATTTTACTGAAGTATTTACATATAGACTAGCAAAGTGTTTGAGCTGTGCATTGCAAACTGTCCGTTCCTAATTGGAACCGTAAAGTTTCCCGCAGCATCTGGATGACATGGATATGATTTCTGGTTATAAAGCGGCCACGGAAGTTTGCTTTCAAAAACAAATGAGATCTGCTTTTACAGCTCTGGATTGCCTCACCATTCAGACCATTAATGACGGGCGGTGACGTTAATCTGAGAACTGCTTTTTTACTATCTCACATACTTTTAAGAAAGATTAACTATTTCAAAGGGGTTTTTTTTTTGACTGAGAACCACATTTAAAATTAATGAACTAATTAGTTAAGAAATGTATTACTTTATTATGGAAAGAGAAACCTTGCGCCATAATGGTTGTTCGAAACGCACTGCGTGTCCTTTTATTTTATGACATTACAGGAAGGTAGACTTGTTAAGGAACATTTGGACTGCTGCTATTAATTATCAGATTTAAAGATCACCTCACCCTGTGAGAAAGATGGATTAGCAGTCACCGTCTGTGAGTTTCCAAAGGATGAAATAGAGAGAAAAAGGATAGAAATGGGGGCATCTTCCCAGCTGTGCTGTTAGACGACCTTGTGCCCCGGGTGTTTAAATTGCTTACTTCCTATAACTCTATAAACTTCTGTGTTTTCATTTGCTGGATTAGATTGAAGTGTCAACTCTATTTGATGAATGGCATTGGTAATATATGTTCATGTTCATCTTTGCTCTTTCTGCTTTTATTTATACAGAGTCCGGATAATTTATTTCTCCTGAAAAAGCTTTCAGTGAAAAAAAAAACATTTTTTAAAGTACAAATACTTTTTAACAGGACTCTGGGGTCTGTGATGATCAAATCAGTCACTCTTCCTTCGTTTCTAGCTTCCCCCAACCTTGCTTACTTTTTTCCCTTCTTTTCAGGAGCCGAAAAGAAGACAGGGTGGTGTGGTGGCTGTGCCTAAGCTAAGTGAACCGAGGACATCGGGGACAAGACTCTCGTTGGGTCTGTCTGTGCACGTGTCAGTGAAATGAAATGAAGAATTGCACAATTATCTGGATAATTTAATTTTAAAATATACGTCAGAAGCTTTACCTCCTCAGACACTTTACTGTCTTGCAGCAGGCCAGACATTCTACTGTGAACTTTTTTTTTTCTTTTCTCGTAGTTCTAGCTAAATCAAAGGATTTTCTTTTTTACTAGTAAGCCATTGGGAAGGAAGCCCTGGTACTTTTGAGGTTAAATTGGAGTGCTTAATTATTCACACAACCAGTTACTCACTCTGTTTTGCTTAGACACCCCGCTCCCCATCAAAAGTCGGAATGTTTAGGTTAATTGACATCTGACCTGTTTCAAAGTTGTCTGTGAGTATTGGAGAGAGGGAGAGTGAGAAACACACACACACACACACACACACACACACACACACAGAAAGAGAGAGAGAGAGAAAGAGACACACACACAACACAGAAAGAGGGGGAATCACAAGGTCAGTCTCTTACAATCTAACAGCAACTTCCCAACACAGTAATAGACCAGTAAACACGAAGGAAAATTTAGGCAAATGCCTTGCCTGTCCTCCCTTCTTGGAGACTTGCTTTTGTTGTTGTTGTTGGTTTGGTTTGGGTTTTTTTGTTTTTTCTGTTGTTTGTTTACCTTCTAAGAATTTCTCCCTGCTCATTGCAATCTGAGGTCTTCAACAGTTTTAAAGACTGCAGAGACAGTGATAAATATGCTCGAATATCCAGGTTAAGCCAGTTCAATCACACGCTAGCCTGCATGTAGCTCTGTTCTTGCTTTGGATATCCGTTTGTCTCTGTGCCACAGTAACAAAATCACAGCACACTTAGTTATACATTTTATTGACTTTTATTTGGGATTTATAAATCAGGATGGTCTCTACTGGCCTTCCAAGTGGGCAAAAGGAGAATAGTGTGGAAAATAAAACAGGAATCAACACAGATCAAGACTGAAAAAAGAATTAGTTAATGAGAGATAATTTTAGGTTCCTTCCTATGCATAACACTTAAGTGGGGTCTTATTTTCTAGAAAATATACCTGTTTGGGGGAAATCTATTTGTTTTGTAAAAATTTTAATTTGATCATGTGGCATTTAGGATGAATGCCTCCATTTAGGTTTGGTCTGGTCTGTTGGAAGTGTTACGGGAGTTCAGTCCACACACACGCACAAACACACACACACACACACACACACACACACACACAGAGAGAGAGAGAGAGAGAGAGAGAGAGAGAGAGAGAGAGAGAGAGATGCCAGAGACCAATCTAGGATATTTACCAGAAGCTGTCCATTTGGTCTTTTTAAAGACAAGGACCCTCTTAGGCCTGGAATTCACTATTTGAATAGACTAGCTGGCAGTGAGTCCAAAGGATGCTCCCCAGGTCCAAAGTGGGATCCAGTTTAAGGAGAGGCCCGAAGGGTAGACACTATTACTGAGGCTATGGAGCACTCACAAAAAGGGACCTACCATGACTTCTCTCCAAAAGACCCAATAAACAGCTGAAAGAATCAGATGCAGATATTTGCACCCAACCAATGGATAGAAACTGCTGAACCCTGTAGTTGAATTAGGGAAAAGCTGAAAAAAGCTGAGAAGAAGGTTAACCCTGTAAGAGAACCAGCAGTCTCAATTAACCGGGACCCTTAAGATCTCTCAGACACTGAACCACCAACCAGGCAGCATACACCAGCTGAAATGAGGCCCCCAACACATATACAGCAGAGGACTACCGTTCTGGGTTCAGTCAGAGAAGATGCACTTAACCTTCAAGAGACTGGAGGCCCCAGGGAGTTTGGAGGTCTGGTAGGGTCGGGGATGGGGCGTGGGGCCATCCTTGTGGAGACAGGGGGCTGGGAGGAGGTATGGAATGAGGAACAGTCAGAAGGTGGACCAGGAGGGTAATAAAATATGGAGTGTAAAAGAAAAAAATTAAATAAAATTTAAAATAAGTTTACAGAGATAGATATTGCTACATACAGCTTAATTTATTTTTATTTTTAGAATTAATTCCTTGAGAATTTCATATAGGCCTACCTATTTAACTTCTGCCATTCCCCTAATTCTCCTAGATCTTCTGCCAATGCTCCCCAATTTCATGTTTTTTTAAAAAAAAAATTATGTCTTGATCATTTGACATCTAATAGTATCCTGACTTAACAAAATCTAAGCAGAATTCCTGAGATTTTAACATCCCCCACACTAGAGCTAACTGCTTCTACTGTAGTTTTCCTATTTTATGTTTTTGGAACTTTTTAAAAGCTGTTTAGTCCAACAAGTTAAGTCTTCCTTAGCCTTCTGTATTCTTTCTTTTTTTTTTATTGGATTTTTAAAAACTTACATTTCAAATGTTATCACCTTTCTCAGTTTCCCATCCACAAACCTCCTATTCTATCCCCCGCCCCTTCTTCTATGAGGTTGTTCCCCAACCCATTCACCCACCCCTTACTGCCTCCCCACCCTGACATTCCCCTACATTGGGGGTGGGGGTAGGTCCAGATAGGACCCAGGGCTTTTCCTTCCATTGGTGCCCAGTAAAGGCCATCCTTTGCTACATATGCAGCTGGAGCCATGGGTCACTCTATAGTCTTTGGGTAGTGGTTTAGTCCCTGGAAGCTCTGGTTGGTTGGCATTGTTGTTCTTATGTGGTCGCTAGCCCCTTCAGCTCCTTCAATCCTTTCTCTAACTCCTCCAAGGGGACCCCATTTCTTAGTTTAACGATTGGCTGTGAACATTTGCCTCTGTATTTTTCACGCTCTGGCAGAGCCTCTCAGGAGACAGCTGTATTTCTAAGATGCCACATTCAAAATTTTAGTAAATCAATTCTGTCTACCCTCAAAATATGGCCAACTGTGGCCCAAGCTGACCACTCCCCACCATCTCCACCCTCCTACTCTGTCTGTCCTGGATTACTGTAGTGAATGTAACTGGTATCCCCACGTTGATTTACTCCTACAAAGTCTATCTGGACAGAGGCACCACAGGAATCTCCAAAACATAAGTGGAAGCTGAAAACCCTCACAATGGTTTCTCTGGCCCCCACAGTAAGAGTCAAAGCTCTCCAATGCTCTGGATTCTACCATTCACTTCCTGAACAGCACTCACTCCTCTCCCCTTGGCTCGTTCTATTTGTAGCATCCTGAACTTTTGATACTTTCCCTTTCTTGGAATATTTTTTCAGGTGTCGTCATGATTTACTTCATTGTCTTTTTGATACATTTGTTTAAAAGCCAATTTACCAGTAGGTTTTCTTTTTCTTTTTTCTTTTGTTTTATTATTTTTTATTTATATTTCAAATGTTATCCCCTTCATGGTTTCCCGTCCATAAACCCCCATCCCATTTCTCCTCCCCCTGCTTCTATGAGTGTGTCCCCCTATCCACCAATCTCTTCCCTCTCCGCCCTGACATTCCCCTACACTGGGGCATCTAGCCTTGGCAGGACCAAGGGCTCCTCCTCTCATTGATGCAGGGATGATTTTCCCAACCACCTTAGAGCTGTGTAGCATACTTCCTGTACTTTCCATCTTCCTTCCTATTTATAGTACATATTACCATAATTTGCATATAAACACATATACGCTTTATATACACATTAGTACATTTACTATAGAATGTTACAGTTTGATAAGTGATAATGCTATGCTAGATTCTATGTATATGCATATATGCCTAGAATATATTGTCTATGCTTTTCTCTGTATGTACACATATGTATATACACAAACATAAGCTATCTTTTGTACTAAAATCTCTTTTCTGTAAGGGCAGACTTTAGTTATGCATCTTATTTCTGGACACACCTGCCTAAGTCGTATCTGGAACACAGTAAAAGCTCAGTAAATCATGTTCAATAAATGATAAAATATATTAGGAAACTAATAACATAACATAGCTAATTTTCTTTTGAAGCACCTCATAAGTCTTACTACCTTTTCAATACTAAATACTATGAAATTCTTGACATTCCAGTGTGTGTGTGTGTGTGTCTTGTATTTGCATGTGTGTATGTATGTATACCTATGTGTTTTATTTAGCATTACTATTGTTGTGATAACCATGACCAAAAGCAACTTGTGGAGGAAAGGGTCTATTTTGCTTACACTTCCAGGTAATAGTCTATTCTCAAAAGTCATGGTGGAAACTGTACAGGAACCTGGAGGCACACTGCTTCTTCCTTATGAATTGCTCAGCCTACTTTTCTATAGCAAAGGTGGCACCATCTACAACCAGCTGTGTCCTCCCACATAAATCCCCAGGCAAGAAAATGCACTACAGGTTTGCCCATGGGCCAATCCTGTATGAACATTTTCTCAACTGAAGTTCTCTCTGCCATAATGACTCTAGCTTGTGTCAGGATAACATAAAAACTAGCACACCATGCGTGCATGGAGGTCGACAGGAGGATGTTGGTTGCCCTGCTCTATCACTCTGCCTGATTGCCTTGCAGCAGGGCCTCTCACTGAGCTAGACCAATAGCAAACAAGCCAGAGATCTGCCTACCTTTCTCGGCTGCTGTGTTGGAGTACCTGGCATGCACAGACACATCCAACTTTTAATGTGTACACTGAGGATTCAAATTCAGGTCCTCATGCTTACCCATCTACTTGCTTTGCACACTGAGCCGTCTCCCCAGCCCTCATAATCCAGTTTGTAGCAGCAGAAGTGGCTAGTCACATGGCTTGACTTGTATGTCACCTATATTATACTGTTTTTAACTTTTGCCTTCCTTGTCTTCTTACATCTTTAGCCAGTATTACTCGGGAACTGACATGACATGTGCATTTCATGCTCATCTCTGCTCATACAATAAGAGCCCATGTGGGCAAAAGTCTTTCAACATCAACCACTACATGGTCAGTCAGTGCTGGGAGGGAAATAAATGGGAATGGTAAAACCATGCAACAGGGCAGATACTCACCTTTCTCATTAGTCTCCTTTTGATGCTTCCGAATCTAGGTTGACCAAAATATGTTGCCAGTCATAAATAATTATGCTGACATTTCCATGTGCATGCCTATGATGTGTTACCCCAGATGGGACAGAGTGACTTTGGACAGAGTAAACATGAACAGGCCAGGGTAAGCAAAAGTATTAATGGTTCATTTGAACATTTTCTAGATACAGGGTTTTGTGTTGCTTGATGGGAACTTGGAAGATGAGCTCTGGAGAAGGACTTGACCATGGGTAAGGGTATGGCTGAAGAACTAGACAGTGGGAGGTACCCAGGAGCACAGGTAGTTCAGGGGTGAGTCTCTGTGTGGATGAGTGATCCACATGGCCTCGGCTAGTTCTGTGTAGCTGGCTAGTGAGGCAGCAGGAACATAAAGGCAGGAAGCAGAGGATTTTCAGGGATTGTCGCCTATTTCTCTACTCCAGGGAATGCCAATCCCTGGACCCAGCCAGGAGTTACTTCAAGTATGGAGTATAGATTCTATGCTCAAATCTTCTCAACATGTGCACCAAACACTCATAAGCTGTGAGCTGTGTTTTCCTGTTGGAAATAATATTCGCTGTGATTTAAACATGATTATCTCCCTGCAAGTTTGGTGTTGAACCAAATTCCTCAATGTGATACAGCACTGAAAAATCAGACCTAGTGGGCCATGTGTGGACTGTGAAGGTGGAGTCCTTACAAATGGATGCAGGCCTTGCTTGCTTGAGTTCCCACTATCAGAGGACCTGCTCAGCTACCATGAGAATGGGTTTATTATGAAGCTAGGCTACTCCTCATGTTTCTCACACGGCCCCTCTTGTTGTTTCACATCCTACCATGGTTGAAGCAGCATGAGGGTCTCACCAGGTGCAGATGTCAAATGAAGAACACTCAGCAGAAGTTAACTCTTGTATAAATTATTCAATCTTGATATCGTCCTACACGAGCAGAAAGTGGACTAAGGACCACATGGAAGCTTTAGTACAGATGCTGGTCCCAATATTGTACTTGCACAGAATGGGCCCACTCTTATGTTTTCTTTACCCTAAAGCAGTGAGTAAGGAAGCAATTTCCAATGACAAGATAGGATGGCGGCTGCTTCTGCTGCTACAAGTACAAGTTATCTTCCTTTGACTAATGGGTCACTGGACACAGGCTGATACAAATTCGTATGCAGACAAGTTTTCATATTTTGTTTTGTTTGACATTTGAAACTTTTTAGGCAAGGCTCACAAACTGCAGGAGAGTTTCTATGTATCCTCTCTGTCCAGCTTTCTCCAATAATAGCCTGTTACATAATCATAATGTATTATTAAAGTCTGAAAACTGACAGTGCTATACTCCTATTAGCAAGGAGAGGCGCCTTTGCTTATAATGACCTAGGAAGGACTTCTCTCTTCAATTGCATCTGCTTTTGCTGAGGGCATTACAAAGTCACACAGAGGAGCACCTCCTTTTTGCACTTTCCTCTGTCTTACTGATGAACTATGATCATTATGAAGTGGATGATTGGATAGCGAGTGTACAAGGGAGCTCTAATCCAGCCATGTCTCCCAGTTTTACCTCTCTTCTGGCGTCCATAATTGCTTGGGCTGTGGGTCCTTGCTGGTCTCTGGGACATGTGACTTTCCAGTCGATTCTCGTTACCACAGTGCCAATTCTCAGTCCCCAGACACAGGGAAGGACCTACTACGGGAACAGCCTTTTGTCTCCAGATTGCTGTGAGAGGACAGGCTGTGTTTTAGCTGATGAGCTTCTATCTTTTTAAATCAGTCCCAGCTATTTCTACAACACCATGTGGCTTCTTCATTTCCCCTCTCCTGCCGTCCACCTCCGACTTTATGATTGCTGTCCACACAACCTAAAAATTGATTTTCCATGTGACTTGACTATAGATGGAGATAGCTGGGGAAAGCACTTCTGGCATGGCTCAAGCCATGTGAGAGAATTATTCTGTCTTCCTTACCTATGTTTTCAAATTTCAGCTTCAGGAATTCAAAAGATTCCCTGTATTCTCATGAAAAATCTTTTTCCAGATTCTGTAAAGATTAATTAAAATGCAGAGGAACACCTCAGCGACAATAGAATTGCAGTCTTCTCTTGTGGAAGATCTAACATCCTGTTAACCCTGAGGTGTGGCAGTAGGTTGATACAGTCATCTCCGATATACTTAAAGGTTCATTGTCCAAAAGTAAGACAATTATTTAGGAGGTTCTTCTATGGTATGGGTCCCTAAGTCATGGAAATTTGACAAATTGGTGTTAATATGTACTAAGGTTTCAATTCTCCTTCTAAGTGCACATCTAATTGCTATTCAGGTCGGTTTTTCGGGAAAGATGTGTACATGTTTCTTTATCTGACAAATCTTTGGTGAAAATGGTAGAAAGAAGATACAGAGATAAAGTTTGGATCAGAAACTGAAGGAAAGACCATTTGGAGACTGCCCAACCTGGAGATATAGTCCATACACAGCCACCAAACCCAGAGAATATTGATGGAGCCAAGAAGTGCATGCTGACAGGAGCCCGATATAGCTGTCTCCTGAGAGGCTCTGACAGAGCATGACAAATATAGAGGCAAATGCTAGCAGCCAACCATTGAGCTGAGAATGGGGTCCCCATTGGAGGAGTTAGAGAAAGAATTGAAGGAGCTGAAGGGGTTTGGAACCCCACAAGGACAATAATACCAACCAACCAAAGCTCCCAGGGACTAAACCACTACCCAGAGAGTACACATGCTCCAGCTGCATATGTAGCAGAGGATGGCCTTGTTGGGCACCAATAGGAGAAGCCCTTGGTCCTGCCAAGGCTGGACACCCCAGTGTAGGGGAATGTCAGGGCAGGGAGGCAGGAAGGGGTGGGTTGCTGGGTGGGGAAATACCCTCATAGAAGAAGGGAGAGGAGGGGTGGAATAGGAGGTTTATGGATGGGAAACTGGGAAAGGGGATAACATTTGAAATGTAATAAATAAAAAAAACCAATAAAATTTTTTAAAAAGAAGTCCATGAAGCTGTTTCTTGGTGAGCTAAGGGAGGGGAATAATCTTACTCCATCCTCAACTAGACCCACGACGGCCCTATGGACCACGGCAGCAATTAAAGCAGAAGTTGTAGGTAGTGGGCCAGGCCCCACCCATTCTTATTATCTCCAGAGACTAAAACATTTAGGAGCAACAAGGTTTCAAACGGTTATTTCTGAGAGTCAGCTTCATGCATATAGGAGACTGTGAAAACGACCTGTCTTATCAGTTGGAGAAAAACCAATTTCTCGAGCGAGGATAACCTGGGAGAACTGGGGGCTCATGCATTCATTTCTCAGCAAGAGCAAAGCATATGCAGGTCCCTGACAGTTTGCTAAAGGATATTCATAAGAAAAAGTAAGGAAAATACATAGAAAACTAAGGATAACCTGATGTTCATGCAAAGAATTAGGGTTAGGTGTTTAAAAAAAAAAAGCTTAATACGGTAAATTCCAATCCTGGAATCTATGTTGATGTTGTTATCTAATATTTCTTTGGTTTCACTTATAGTGTGTGTGTGTGTGTGTGTGTGTGTGTGTGTGTGTGTGTGTGTGTGTGTGCGCGCGTGCGCGCACACGCGTGTGCATGTTCTTTTCTGTGATGATCTCCATTTGCGTTAAAGAGAAGTTTCTTTGATGAGGAGTGGTAGCTTACTTACCCTTATCTGTGGGTATAAGAATAAAGCTTAGAATGTAGTAACGAATTATCCCTGTCTATCAAGTGGTGGGAGTGGATTCTTTTCTAAGGTTTATGTTCTCACCAGCCCTGGAAAGCTGGTTTGACGTTTTTCCTGTTCGCTGAGTCTTGGTTGTCACTGACACGTGAATGCCACTTCTGCCACCTTAAACCCAGACGAAAGAACACATGGGATTTGTCTTTCTGAGTCTGCACTATCTTGTTCAATATAATTTTTTAGGTCCATCCATTTACCTGGAAGCTCCATTTTTTCTCTACAAACAAATAATATTCTATAGGATATCTATACCACATTTTTATTATTGAAGGACATTTCGGTTGTTTCTTTTTCCTGACTATTGTAAATAGAGTAGTTGTGAATGTTGCTGAATAAGTAACTGGACAGGGAACAGGAACGATGAATGCATCTGCATCATAAATCCCGGATTTATGGCTCTTCAGGTAACATTACGGAAGAGGGGGTGGAAAGATTGTAAAAGCCAGAATACCAGAAAATTTGCATGGAAACAGTCTTTTCTATAAGGACAATGACAGTATCCATAGACATGTTAATGTGAAAGTGGGAAACTAGACAACCTGTTGAATATGTATATATATATTATATATTCACATATATACACACATGTGTGCCTATGCATATATGTGCACACATATACCTGTATACACACATGGTTTGCATATGTGTGTGTAACAAATATAATAAAATAAAAGGCAGCTGTTGCGAGGGGGGATGGGGGGATTTGGGGAAAGTAGCTTGGAAGTGCTAGAGGAAGGAAACTAAGGGGGAAGTGGTGACCTCTCATAAGTCCTAGTTGGTTTCACGCCTGTATGCTGTTACCCTGTATTCTGCTCAATTCGCTCCTGTGCCTTTAAGCAGTCATCTTCTAGAAGTTTGCTTCATCTTTCCCTTCTTCTCCAAGAGTCCAAAACCTAAGAAGAAATTTCTCTGCCAAGCTAAAGACCTTGGAAGAGCCTACTTTATTTTCACTTTGGTTAGCATTTCTCACTAATATTCTACACTAGATTGATATTTAAATTTCCTTTCATCGACAGGGCTAAAGATCCATCGGGAGAAGATACAACTGCATGCAAATATGTTCATCACATTGATTATTTCTTCTTGAAACGTTTTTCTAAAATATTAATCTAGTACCTATGGAAAAGCAATTAGAGCCAATCTTTCCTATATTTAAAAAGAACAATTCAACTCATTTTCTCGTGTATTCAAAAGCCAGTTTTATCTCATTTAAACACCTGGGTTCTTCTTTTTTTAAATAACTGAGCACATATACTCTTATTTGCTGGTACTTGGATAATTGACATTAATTACATTTGGTTAATTTCTTTTTAAGCCATTTTAATGTTCATAGTGTTTCTCTTTTTGAGACAGTATCATTATTAAAATATAACATTTAATTTTGAAAAGTCTGCAGAAAAGTTGAGCTCATCCCTTGCTTTCGTATCGTGATAATTCTACAGCAAAACCATTTTATACTGATTTTAAACAAAATCTTTTCCCTTGCTGTGTTATTTCACTGAGGCATACAAACAATATGACCATTAATGGCAGATGTGTCCCTAGTGCCAACAAAGTTAATGCCAGTATGATATGCACAGTTGCAGAGCATAATAGCACCAGCGTCTCTCAGCATCCCCTCAGTGATAGCAACAGGTGACATGGACGGCCAGTGCTGTGGACGTCTTTCCTCAGATGAAAAATTAGCACACGGGTATATTAAGAGATGGCAGTGAAGATGACAAGGTCAAATGCACAGCTGTATCATCTATCATTTAAATGATATTCAAGCTCAGGCCGGTGGCCCAGGCCCACTTCCCAACTACTTGGGAGACTTAGACAAAAGGATTATAAGTTCAAGCTTTTTCCTCACTCAAAAATAATAGAAAAGGGGCTGCCAATGTATGTCATCCAGCTCTGCCTATTTAACGCGCATGCGTGAGGCTTCACACTGAAGCACCATTACCACAAATGAACAAGCAATCTCCTCCCAGAGAGAACGTTTGCCTAGGAGACATATTCACAGACACGAGAGAATATTTTGAGAGCGACGTGAGGTGATAGAACCACACGTTTCCGGTATGTTGAGCTGTGTGTGCAGGTGCAATCCTGTGATCCTGACATTTGGGAGGCTGAGGCTGAGGCCCGCCTGACACAAAGGACACTAAGCAACAGGGCCAGAGGGAGGGCTCAGTATGAAAAGGTGTTTGCCACCAACCCTGACAATCTGAGTTTGACTCCTGGAACTTAAATTGTGTAAGGAAAGACTCATCTTGCACAAGTCGTTGTCTGTTCTCTGCGGCAAACCACCCATTCGGCTTTCCCATCTACATGTTTGAACATGAAGTTGACACACGCCCTTTCTGCTACAGTGGAGGATGCCTTTCTGTATCCCATCGTTGTGTCCGCACCCATTCCTTTGGTGCCTCCTTTAGTGAGCTTATATTCCGACATCCAACAGTTTTGTCCTTTTTGGTGGGCAGACCCTTCACATAAGTCTCAGCTTTCACTTGCTTTCTCATTGTGCAATGCGTTTGGAGTTCAGACTGCAAACCTTGTCATCCTTTCTCCCTGATCTGTATCTTTTGCCTCTGGTTATTCTCATCTCTGATTACTTCCCTCGGGTCCTATTCATGGAGGTGGCCCTTTTCCACTGGCAGAGCACCTACTGCGAGACCATTCACAGAACCCTGGGAGAGAGAGTAATTGCCTTCGAACACCTTCCATTTCCTTTCCTGTTTGCTGTCTTATCCTTCTGTATTATACTCAACATGGGCTTCTTTTTTTGCAAATTGCTTTTCTCCTTTTTCAGATTAACTCACACCAATCATTAGAATTATTTGAAGTAACTGTATCACGCATCTCGGTAACTCCTGCACAACAGGTAGACTTTTGCAAGCCCTGCTTTTGCGTTGGGCAGTCCCTTTACATCCCTTGTATTAATAGAACTATTTGCTTTGCATGCTAAGAATGCTTAAACTTAACTTAAAAATTGTTTTGGACAACAAGCCAAAAATAGTCTGAAATGTTTCTTTGTATTACTTTTTACAGATGGGGAATATGAGGGAAGATTCTACTGTACATAAGACTTCAGGAGTATATTGGAAGTCCTAAAATTATGGCATATATTACAGTGATACAAATTTGTAAATAAGTACAAATGAATTATCTATTATCAGCAAAAACCAGTCTAGCACTTTAAAACAGGTAATTGTCTCAACAGTATAAAGGGTGATTTCTAGTATATCTTATTCACTTAAAAGGTATTCGTCCTGGATTTGCCTTGGGGGATGTTCTGCATTTGTGGGATGTTTTCCTATGGAGGTTTGGTTGGTGGTTTGAATACGCTTGGCCTAGGGAGTGGCACGATTGGAGGCCTTGTTGGAGGAAATGTGTCTCTGTGGACGTGGGCTCTAATACTCTCGTCCTAGCCAGTCTTTTCCTAGCGGCCTTCAGATGAAGATGTAGAACTCTCAGCTCTCCCTGCAGCCTACCTGCCTGGATGCTGCTTCCACCTTCGTGATGATGGACAGAACCTCTGAACCAATAAGCCAGTCCCAGTTAAATGATGTCCTTATAAGAGTTGCCATGGTCGTGGTGTCCCTTGACAGCAATGAAACCCTCACTCAGACATTTGAGTTCTCATACTTGTTTAGAGACTTTCCTTTTGTTTGTTGTTTGCTTTTTTCTATATCTAGGTCTCATTGTATGCATACTTTATTTTTCGAGAATGTCATATATGCAAAATAATGTGTTTGATTAAGTCCAACCTCCCATTTCCTCCCCTTCAGCCTCTCCCTTATTCCTACCCATGTCTTCTGCATCCCAATTTCACTTGTTCTTTCAGTTTTTTATTTTAAAAACGCACTCAGTTGGTGTAGTGCTGTTGATATGACCATGAGTGGAAGGCTATGTACTGAAACATGGTAGCCTCTCAGGGGCTGCACCCCTGAAGAGAGCTTCCTCTCCCAGCAGTTCTCAAGTGCCAACATCCTTGACTAGTGGTAGAACTTTCTGCCTTCCCCCCATGCTGAGAATTGGTCTGGCCTGATTTTGTACAGATCTTGTACAGGTAGCCCCAGTACTGAGAGTGTACGTGTGCACTTGCCCTGTTACATGCAGAAAACATTGCTTTCCTGAAGTTACTCGTTGCCTTTGGGTCTGATGAGCCCTTCCATTGCCCCCCCTTTTTTGATAATTCTTGAGCTTTGAGAGGATGGAGTATGGTATAGAAATGATCACTTGACTGATTCGGTTCTCGACAGTGACCAGTTGTAGGTCTTTGTGCTAATGGAAACCTGCAAAAATAAATTCTGTGATGAAGACTGAGTGGTGCACTCACCTGCAGAGGCAATGCAAAGTCTTTAAGAGTTAGCGTAGTACTACACTCATTTAGCAAAATCCTGATATTAGGTTCTTCCCTAGGGCCTATTACCTGCCTAGGTTTTGATTCTTCGCCCCATAAATAGGGCCATTGTGGAGTGGGTCTTAAATCCCAACCAGAAGCTGGTGGTTACTCCCGTATTCATACCAGTGTTGTACAAGTGGGCAGAGTGTTTGTATTGTAGGGTCCACAGCTAGATAAAATTAATGGTTACTTTTCTTCCTTGGTAACATGTGTGGAACCTTCCAGCAGCCAAAAGGGGTGAAGCTTCCATATTGATACAAGCTTGATCCCTCCATGTTGTATGACTCACATATGTGTTTTCTTCAGCATTCGGGTTCTGTAGCATCACCAAGAGTAGTGGGAGTCTATTGGACCTCACTTAGCAGCAACTCCAAAACAAGTAATACATTCCAGACAATGGACTTTTTATTTGAGACCTATGATGCCTTAGAGAGGCACTGTTCCACTGTTATAGGGTAAATCTATTTAAATTTGTTTTGTTTGTATGTATATATGTATGTATGTATGTATGCATGTATATATGTATGTATGTATGCATTTGATGAAGTTTCTACAATAGTCGGTTTATATATGGCTTTTCCAAAAGTCTTTAGTGTTACTTATCACTCTTCATACTCCTTCCTTTTCTCTGAATTCACATTTCCCAGTTAACCTTTCTTGCATCATTACTCCCCACTGCCCCTTTATCACTTACATTCTATATTCCTCCCTTGAAACAGCCTCCTTCCATGACCCCTTTACTGATCTACTGATGTCTATGGGTTAATTTAAATACATATAGCTAAACATTTAAAGCTAGTATCCACATAAAAGCAAGAACATGCGATATTTATATTTCTGGATTTGGGTTACCTCACCCAGAATTATTATTTTGAACTCCATCAATTTACCAGAAAACTTCATAATTTCATTTCTGGTAACAGCTGAATAACATTTCATTGTGTAAATGTACTGCATTTTCATTATTCATTTATCAGTTGGTGGAGAACTATGCTATTTCCACTTCCTGGCTATTTTGAGTAGATCAGCTATGAACATGGATATGTAATTATTTCTGTAGTAAAATGTAGAGACTTTTGGAAATAAGCTCAAGATCAGTATAGCTGGATCACATGGTAGACCTGTTTCTAGTTCCTTGAGGAACCTCCACCCTAGTTTTCATAGTTTAATTTCTGTTGCTATGATAAAATATTCTAACTAAAGCAAATTGGGGCGAAAGGGTCTTATTTTAGCTTACAATTTTATGTGATGATCTTTCATCATGGAGAAGTCAAGGCAGTAAGCACTTAAAGCAGGTATTGATGTGACATCTACAGTTGAGAGTAAAATAAAAGGAATTCATGTATGTTATTACTCAGCACAACTTTGACTCTTATGGAGCCCTGGACTCAAACCCAGGGAATGGTGCCACCCACAGTAGGCTTGAGCTTTCTCTATCAATTAACACAATCAAAATAATCTGCCAGAGACAAGCCCACAGACCAAGCCAATCTAAACAATCTTTCATTGAGATGCTTTTCCTAAGTCGTGTCAACAATATAGTTAAAACTAACCATAACATTGAGTATTCATTTATACAAAACTGTTAATATTTTTCTGAGCCACATTTTAAGTCTTTATACCTTAACATTTTCCTTCTGAAAGTTTTTAAAGGTAAAATTCACAAAACATTACACATTTCTAAGAGATAAAAAAAAATGAGTGGTGTTTAGCACATTCACAGCATTGATAAGCCCTGACTTTTATGCAGTTCCAGAACATATTCCTTGCCATTTACCCATTCAGTAGTTACATTCTCTGCCCAACAGTCTCCATGGATTTCTTTAGCCTAAGCATTTCATATAAAAAGAATATAATCTGTGACTGATCCAACTTTCACTTAGCATAATGCTTTCAAGATTCACCCATTGTTGCAACAAGTATCAGTACCATTACATTGTCATCGGTTGATGGACATTCAGGCTACCTGCTTTTTGGGCCTTATAGATACAGGTTCCATTGATGCAAATGTGTGCATTAAATACCTGGTTTCAAATCTCTTGGGCATATACCAAGGAGTATAATGGCTGTATAATATGGTAATTCTACATTGAATTATTTTTAATAAAAGAACTGCCAAGATTCTTTCTCTTTAGGTTCTTAATGATGTTGTCAACATAAAAACTAACATTTTAGATAATAGGTTCCTGGTCA
Organism: Rattus norvegicus; assembly: GCF_021556685.1. Classification (NCBI taxonomy): domain Eukaryota; kingdom Metazoa; phylum Chordata; class Mammalia; order Rodentia; family Muridae; genus Rattus; species Rattus norvegicus. Next base: position 68,979,719 of record NC_141548.1, read on the forward strand.
GTATTCCTTGAATGATAGCATGCTTAAAATTGAAACCATTAGTCACTTGATGAATTGTACCTGTTGCTTTCAAGGAAATGAGCTTTAAAGAAGCATATTACAGTAAATCAGTGAACGAGACTGGGTGACGGTCACCATAAGATTCTTTGGTATGTCAGGTATTGGCTGAGGAGAAGAAAGCAGTAACTCAGGTGCCGTCACTACAAACCTCCTTCTGCTTTCTGGTCAGGACAGGGACCTTAGGAGGGGAAGCCCCACAGAGAAAGAAGCCAGGATGTAAATTCCATGCAGCTTCCCATTTCATTTCTTATATTTCCTGGTTCCTGTATTCTTTATTTTAATCTTGAATCCCACCATTAAAATAGTGTGAATGAATCCAATAAGGAAAACAGGAATAAAAACAGAGAGGGGAGAGGGGCAGGGGAAGAGAGGAGAGGGGAAGAGAGGAGAGGGGAAGAAGAGAGAAGGAAGAAGAGAGAGGGAGAGGGAAAGGGGGAGAGAGAGGGAGAGGGAGAGGGAGAGGGAGAGGGAGAGGGAGAGGGAGAGAGCCCTGAGGTCATCAGTGAAGCAGTACCACATTTGTCACTCATTTGAACATAGGCTTCTAATTCCCATCTAATTATTCCCAGTTGGAACCATTACCAAGAACACAGTCGTGTTTATTGGGGGTCTCTGTTTTTTCACTATCTTTCCTGTAGTAATTACCTTGTTTTTTGTAGGAAATTTTAAGTGTCCAAATAAGACTAATTTAACGGACAAAAGTAACCATGTCCTCTTGTATTTATGTGTCCATCTCTGTACCTAATATTCTTAGATAAGAGGCCAGAGAACTGACACAGGTCTGCAGGCCCAGCCCTTGACATACTTGAGAAAAAGGATCAACAGTCTAAGACCCTTTTCACCCACTATTTCCACACTATGCAAAATGTTGATTAAATCCATACTTTGTCAGATTAGACTATTTTCATCTGCCCCTTGCAGTTTTAACTCTTAAGGATTGAAACACAAAAATGAAATTATATATTATTATCTGCTGTGTTTACTCTTATTAAAAACGAATGTATCAGCTTAGATTTCTTTGATAATGGCTTATGATTTGGGCGTGTAAGCTTTGAAGGTCCATTCTGTGCTGCAGTGCTTTACCAAGACACATCTCCCTCAGTAAGAGGCCTCCTTCAGAATCGAGGCTCACCCTCTGATTCCTACAATAATAATCATGTTTGTCTGCAAGATTTTAGATGAGATACTGTGTTTCCATTTCTCGTCCCTTTTCAATCTCTTACCCTCTAAAAGGGGGTTTTCTTTTTGTTATATAATATATATATATATTAAAAACATCTGTGTGACTCATTTTTTTTCAAAGCAGCTTTTTAAATGCATTTCAAATGGCTTTCTGAGCTCTGTCTCTCATGTTATTGTCAAGGTGTTTCCTTGTAGGTGAGACAGAAAATAGGAAAAAGAACACTTAGGTGACTGTGTTTGCCATTTAAAAAATATAACTCCAACTCAACATAATTTTTTTCAGGTTTCTATGTCTTTCACGCTTTTGATGTTTAAACAGTTTATGTAAGAACTGAGAAAAGTGTATTTAAATATGCATGAGAAGGGAAGCAAAACATCTCCTCTTAACCACTTAAAACCTACGTGCATGGGAATGAGTTTGGAAACAGAGGATTGCGCATGCCCTCATTTCTGTGATTAGGAGGAAGTGCCTCCTTTTGCCCTTTGGGAACACTTTCCCTGAAGATTAACAGGCTTACTTTTCCACTCTTGTTGGTCTAAAGGACACATTGAAGTCCTTTAAGCTGACCTGGGTCACTCCTAGTACAACCTGTCTTGTCCATTTTCTGGCCTTGTCTTTGGTCAGGCCTTATCTAGGTCCAGAGAAAAGAAGGAACACTCTGAGGTGTAACCTCTCAAAGGCGGCAGTATGCTTGAGAGACAGTCAAGGGCATGTACAGTTACGTCACTGATGGTGTAAGGAGGAACTTCCCACAGTGTCCTTAATCTCAGTACTAAGATGTTTCAAAGCTAAACTAAGAATGTCTAGGTCCCTATGAAACACTAGGTATCATCTGTCCAAAAGCTCGACATGTCCATGGGAATCAGGCTCATCACATTGTGAGAGCCAAGGGCTGTCAGTTCTTCTTTCACTTTGGGATGAAGATTAGATGTGCTGCGAGTGAGCACATCCAAATTTCATAGCAGTAAAACTTTGGTTTTCATCTCTCAAAATTGGGAGCAAAGTTCCAAGGATCAGACCCTTGTTTCATTCAACCACTGAGCTTCTTTCGGCTTTCCTGGTTCACCTGGTTTACCAGGAAGTTTAGGTAGGAGTGGGGTTAATGACCCTCCTTGTCTATGAAATGAGGAACGGTCATTAAAGCAGCAAAGCTCTGAAAGGCCCCAGGCCTACAACCACCCATGGCCATCATTAATCATTTTCCGAGTCCACTCAAGATGAATCCTGTCAGTTAAACTTAAGCAAGCAGTGTTAGATGGGAACAGGGAACATCACTGGACACACTGCTGTGTGTGCGAGGAATGCAGGTCCTCTCAAAGAGTAGCAAGTGCTCTTAACCACCGACCCGTTCATGCCTGTTTTGGTGTGTTTGTTTGTTTGCCCACACAGGTCCTGGGGATCTGAGCTCAAGTCCTAAGGTTTATGCAAACACTTTACAAACTGAGCCATCTCCCCAAACCCATGAGTCTCTAGTTCTTCTTCTATGAAATGGGAGCAATGTTATCTCCTTTACAGCTGGAAAATGATTTGGAGAATTATTAGTTGACTAATAATTAGAATTTTTAGATGACTAATAAGCAATAAATTATTATCACTTCATTTTAAACATAACTTAAAGTATTACCATTTAAAAATCAAATTCACCTTCCCAGAACCCATTGAATTGGAAAGTTATTGAGGGAGTTAAAATTCTCAAATTCATCATCTTCCAACATTATCAAAACAAACAGTAGATATTCCAGAGGACCCCTAGAGAAGTTTCAGGCAGCTCAAATTGAAGTGTGGGGCAAGAAGCACATTTTCACCTCCCCAGCAAGGAATCTGTCTGTGTCTTTTCCTGTTTCTTGAGCTCTGTGCACTGGGTGGTGCCTAAAGGCTCTTAAGCAGATTTTACTTCATTTTTTTCCCAGTGATGACAAATATTTCAGCATTACTGATTTTCAAATGTGAAAAGGCTAGAAATGGAGGAATAAAATCAGGCCTTCCAAGATTTACCTAAAAATAGCCTTAGGTCTCTTTGTCCTGGTTCCATTGTGCTTAAATATACAGTTTAATCACACCGCAATATAAAAGCACATCATGAAGGTGGTCAGGCCAAAGGCCGCATGCAGGGGGGTGTTTTCACTTAGTTTTCTGTAGAAAGGAATGACTTTAGAATGATTTTCTTTAACATGGAAGATAAAAATACGTGTAATTTCATACTAAAGCTGCTGTGTCCCCACTGTGTGCTGGGCATTCTCTGAGGAGGTGTGGAACTTTCCAAAGACTTACTGGACCCTACCAGAGCCTACAGAGCTGAGAAGCATGGGGGTTGTGGAGGGGGAGAGACATTTCACAAATACAAAAACTAGAAAGCATGTAGGAAGTGCAACAAAGGGTAAAGAAAAGTATTTATGGGAACAACAAAATAATGGAAGGCGAGGACTTCCTGCAGAGACCTTTAGGAAATCACTAGAATGGTGGCATTTTAACTGGATAGGATTTCTGACAGGAGGGACACACAAGGTTAGGAGGATCCTGGAGAAGAGAAGAGTGTGAACAAAGGCATGGCAGCGTCATGTGGTCTGTGGTCTGTGGTGGCTGCAAACACATGGGTGGGTGGAGGTGAAGCACATGCTGTTAACATCGTGGGCATCACTGGGGGTAGGGGTGGGCTCACCGTGTCAGAGAGATCCTGGCAGGATATGAAGGGTCAAGAAGGAAGAATAAGGAAGGAGGAGAGGCTTCAGATGACAGAGATGTAAGAAGAAAGGTCGTTTTAGTAAAAGTGGAAAAAACATATTTCAGGGCTGAGGCTGACTAGAAGCCAAGGGGAGGTGTTGCCAATGCAGCTCAGTGGTAGAATGCTTGCTTGCCTAGCACATGTGAGCCCTAAGTCCAAGTTCTAGCACAGCCCCCAAAGAAGAAGGAGAAAAGAAAAAGAAAAGATGAGGTAGTGGCTTTCTTTCTTCTTTTATTTTATTTTTTTATTTTCTTTATTTTTTTGTCATTTATTTTTTTATTGGATTTTTAAAATTAACATTTCAAATGTTAGCCCCTTTTCTGGTTTCTCATCCATAAACCCCCTATCCCATCTCCCCTCCCCCTTCTTCCATGAGGGTGTTCCCCTCTCCAACCACCCACCCCTTCCTACCTCCCTGCCCTGACATTTCCCTACACTAGGGGGTGGTGGTCCAGCCTTAGCAGGACCAAGGGCTTCTCCTCCCATCGGTGCCCAACAAGGCCATCCTCTGCTACATATGCAGCTGGGGCCATGGGTCTGTCCATGTGTACTCGTTGGATGATGGTTTAGTCCCTGGGAGCTCTGGTTGGTTGGTATTGTTGTTCTAATGGGGCTGCAAGCCCTTTCAGATCCTTCAATCCTTTCTCTAACTACTCCAATGGGAACCCCGTTCTCAGTTCAATGTTTGGCTGAGACCATTCGCCTCTGTATTTGTGACGCTCTGGCAGAGTCTCTCAGGAACAGCTATATCAGGCTCCTGTCAGCATGCACTTCTTGGTATCAGCAATATTATCTGGGTTTGGTGGCTGTATGTATATGGGCTGGATCCCCAGGTGGGGCAGGCCCTGAATGGCCATTCCTTCAGTCTCTGCTCCAAACTGTGTCTCCGTATCTCTTCCTATGAATATTTTTGCTCCCTCTTCTAAGAAAGACTGAAGCATCCACACTTTGGTTGTCCTTCTTCTTGAGTCTGTGGATTGCATCTTGGGTAATCTGAGCTTTTGGGCTAATATCCACTTATCAGTGAGGGCATACCATGTGTTTTTTTTTTTTTGGGGGGGATTGGGTTACATCACTCAGGATAATATTTTCTAGTTCCATCTATTTGCCTATGAATTTCATGAAGTCATTGTTTTTTAATAGTTGAGTAGTACTCTATTGTGTAACTGTAACACATTTTCTGTATCCATTCCTCTGTTGAAGGGCATCTGGGATCTTTCTAGCTTCTGGTTATTTTAAATAAGGCTGCTATGAACATAGTGGAGCATGTGTCTTTGTTATATGTTGGGGCATCTTTTGGGTGTATGCTCAGTCATCAGGGAAACGCAAATCCGAACAACCCTGAGATTCCACCTCACACCAGTCAGAATGGCTGAGATCAAAAACTCAGGTGACAACAGATGCTGTCGAGGATGCGGAGAAAGAGGAACACTCCTCCATTGTTGGTGGGATTGCAGACTGGTACAACCATTCTGGAAATCAGTCTGGAGGTTCCTCAGAAAATTGGACATAGTACTACCTGAGGACCCAGCTATATTCATCTGGGCCTTTCTTTCTTCTTGACAGAGACAGGGTAAAGTGGACGGAGAGAGAAAGTATTGGAAGACAATGGGGAAGCAGTTTTCTTAGTAGGAAATTCTCTGTAACTCAATTTAGCTGGATTCCTCAGCTCTTTGCTCTGAGGTAGGATCCCTGTAGGAAGTGGTGACACATTCATACCAGGTACCTGGTGACTTCAACATGAAGAGGGTTACTAAGGTGTACATAGGAATGGTGAGGTGATAGGACCACCCCAAGCCCTGAGTGGCAAAGGCAGCAAGTAGTTCCTAGCACCTGAAGGAAGAATACAAAGTCCCTTCCATGGGGAAGCCACAATAATGTTAAAGTGAAAACTTTTATAATCAAATGGAATATTTTATCCTATAAAATGGGTATATGTGCAAACAGATTTAAAAATGAGGTTAAAAGAAAGGGTCCTATACATAAACGAATGCCGGATTGCCACTGTCATAATTGACACTGCTTCATGTCAAGCTTGCAAGAGGCCACCAGAGTGAATTTCAACAAGGCCATACATGCATGGATACCATTTTAGTACTAACCACTTAGCCGAAGATTATTGCTTTAAAATATTTGATGTAGAGGCTAAGGGAGATCACTCAGTGGATAAAGACAATTGCTCTACTAACATTAGTATATGAGTTCAAATCTTCAGCACCTGCATAGAAAAGCCAGACATGGCTGCATGTGCCTGTAACTCTAGCATCAGGGTGCAGAGCCCAGGAGACTTCTGGCCAACTAGGACAGTCAAACATCAGGCTACCAGTTCATTGCTCTCATAGCAACAAAGTGGAGATGGATAGAGGAAGACACTCAATGTCATGTCCTTGTTCAACATGTATATGCATGAGCATGTGCACCTGCACACTCTTCTGTACGCATACACACACATACAACACATACATGCTAACACAATGACCTGCACATTCTTGTGCACATATACACAGTACAACACACACACTCACACACACATACTCACACTCACACAACGACTGTCAATATGCCCAATGGTTCACTATGGCTGTGCTGTTCTGCTATTCCTAAATAAGCATGAGTGCACCATGCCGAGCCTCTCTCTTCTTTATTAAGATGGCTATAATTGCTCTGATCTCAACCGTCATAAACTCCTTCTCCCCTATTTCTGGTGACCCCAAGGAAAATATGAGCATAAATGAGTTTCCTGGAGTGACAAGCAAAGTTGGGAGGCAACGTGCCTGGGGCTGAAAGAAACTTGTCTGTCCTCTCTCAGTTTCTTGCTTGTACCACTTGTTATGTGACAGTTTGACTAAAATAGGATAATATAACAAGTTGTATGGCATCTATCTTCCTATAAGCTGCCTGTTGGGTCTTTGGTTCTGCTGTATTTTCATTACCTGACGTCATGTCTTACACATAACCAATTTCAAGAATGAATGAAAATAGTAAACATTATAGTCTCTACTATTTATTGCAGAAGTTTTATAAAAAAAATTCAAAAGAACTTAGAAAAGGTATATCATTTATTTAATATTGAATTTATTTTAAGCCATACTTAGAAGAACTCTATGGGTCTGAAGGTGTTTTTTTCCTCCTTGGTGTGGCTGTAATCTTTTCTCCCCGTCTCTTCCCTAGAGTCAGACCCATTGTGTGATGAGCAGCAGAACACTGAACATGCAGAGTTGGTGGCAGCTGGCAGCACTGGAGAAGCTCTGCTCGCATGCAGAAGATTTATGCCTCTGAGCCGTCTACGAACTGCTAAAAATTGCTTGCTTGTCTGATTTGCCCACGTTCATCAAATAAATGTCAATAAATCTGTAATGGTGAAAATTTTTGCTTAATCAGTAAGAAAATTCTTTATCAATTGCACATGGGGAGAAGGCTGTAACAGAACAGTACCAAACGGGCAGGAGAACGGCTCCATGAAGATGTATACATAAGGGAAGGCCACTCATGTGTTTGTAGTAGAGTCCTTATTTTCAACACCCTGCAATGGTCTGGGGACAGCCATGAGCACAGTAAGTCTGTCTCCTGCTCCAAACATTCTTAAATTTATGTTCTAATTTGCAATAGTGAAGCAAGCGGACTACAAGGAAACACAGGAATCAGGTTATGAGAGAGATATGCTGTAAGAGGAGAGTAGACTGCTCTGTGACAATTGATTTGGACTTGGGCTTGGGATGAAGGGAGAGGAGAGGAAAGGAGAGGAGAGGAGAGGAGAGGAGAGGAGAGGAGAGGAGAGGAGAGGAGAGGAGAGGAGAGAGTACGCACTATTTGGGCTGGATGCTAGAAGATTGGCAGGTCCATGATGCGAGTGAAGCATCCTGTACGCTGTATCAGGCTGACACTTAAGGATGTGCTAAAGGTACAGAGAAAGGATTTGCCTATTGTGTCAGACACTGCAGAAAGGGTGGCATCCGATTTATTTAATGGTCTAGAGGTCACTAGGTGCCCAGAGAGGAGCAGCACTTCAGTAGAATGGTAAGCACGGAACGCGACTGATGCCACTTGAAGAAAGAATGGAGTGAAAAGTGAGGGTCGTAGGGATGGGAGGAGTTTCGTACTATTTTGCTACACAATGCAAAAGGAGGCGAAAGTAGGAAGGTAATGTGGAGTGAGAGAAGATAATGGTCACTTGAAGTAGGACGCAGGACTTTTCTTTTGTGTAAGGAGACGATGGTGCCAGAGACAGGAAGGATCATAGATAGAAACTGAGTGTCAGAGCAGAAACAGGAGACAAGACACAGACAGGAGATGTGATACTGAGAGAAAGAGGCAACACAAGAAGAGAGGGATGTACGAAGCAGGTGGGGCTTTTTGCTTGAAAGTAGGAAGAAAATTCAGTTGATGCTCTTTTGTGGAAAATGGTCAGAACAGTGATAAAGAATCAAGGGAAGAAGGATGCTGTTAAAACACGGCTCAAATAGTGGGAAGGCGAATTCACAAGGAAACGTGTCAGATGCTTATTTTAGGGCTATGGCCAATACTTTGAATGCAACCAATCACCTTAGAGTTCTTGGGTGTCATTTTCCTAAGCAAAGGCTAACATCTTTTATGCAGCTATGTGTTCAAACAAGTTGTTTTGACAGCTGAATATGAAGTAAGAAGAAAGGGACATTTGTTGTGAGTGGTCACTGGAGTGATAGACCATAAAATCTAAGTAAGGAAGCAGGGGCATGAAGGCACAAAAGGAATGACGAATAGGAGGAAGTTGTCATTTGCATGTGTCAAAGGGATAAAAGAGTCATTGGTGTGTGCAGTAGAAGAAGTGAACTGGAAAACTAGGCAGTGGTTTTGAAAAGGTAGTGTGTTGAAAATGCAATCTTAGGAAAAGGAGGTCCAGCGACAGGCCCAAAGTGGGGTCCAGCTCAAGGGGAGGCCCCAAGGCCTGGCACTACTACTGAGGCTATGGAGCGCTCCTAAAACAAGGGGCCTATCATGGCTGCCCTCCAAAAGACCCAACAAGCAGCTAAAAGAGTCAGATGCAGATATTTGTACTCAACCAATGGACAGAAGCTGCTGACCCCTGTGGTTGAACTAGGGAAAAGCTGGAAGAAGATGAGAAGGAGGGGGACCCTGTAGGAGGACCAGCAGTCTCAATTAACCTGGACCCCTGAGATCTCTCAGACACTGCGCCACCAACCCGGCAGCATACACCAGCTGAAATGAGGCTCCCAACATATATACAGCAGAGAACTACCGGGTCTGGGTTCAGTCAGAGAAGATGCACCTAACCCTCAAGAGACTGGAGAGCCCAGGGAGTGGGGAGGTCTTGTGGGGTAAGGATGGGGTGGGGTAGTGATATCCTCATAGAGACATGAGTGGCTGAGGAGGGGCTATAGGATAAGGATCAATCAGACAGCGGATCAGGAGGGTGGATAAAGACTGGACTGTAAAAAACGATTAAATAAATTAGAATAAAAAGTAAAAAAAGGAAGTCACCAAAAATCACCAAAGGAAGTCAGGACTGGAACTCAAGGTCAGAAAGCAGGTGCTGATGCAGAGGCCATGGAGGGATGTTTCTTACTGGCTTGCTTCCCCTGGCTTGCACAGCTTGCTTTCTTATAGCACCCAAGACTACCAGCCCAGGGATGGCACCACCCACAATGGGCTGGGTCCTCCCCACTTGACCACTAGTTGAGAAACTGCCCTACAGCAGGGTCTCATGAAGGCATTTCCATCACTGAGGCTCCTTTTCTGTGATAACTCTAGCTCGTGTCAAGTTGAGACACAAAACCAGCCAGTTCACCTGCCGTGGCAGAACTGTGTCCATAGGTAGATGGCTGATGTGGGATGTAACAAAGGATGACTCCTGTCACCGAGGTTGGGATATGCTATTCTGTGGTCTCACAATTCTGCTGTTGGGATGAAAGGAAAGACAGTAAGGCAAATGAACCAAACCAAGGAAAAGCTACACCAGAAGAGACAGGAGATGCAGCAGAGTGAGAAACATGAGAGAGTGGCTTCGGTGTAAAAATGAGCTCTCTGTATCTTTTTTTCAACCCTAAAGGGGGTACAAGAGCCGTATCCTTAGGGTAAATAGACTTAGGGTAAGTGTTCAGATCTGGAGGGACAAGAAGGCCTGCTGATCATAAATCCATGAACCTAGGATTCTAGAAGGTACTGGCCCATCTAGTAGAGAACAGAGAAGAAGCTGGGTAGGCTCCTCACTGTGTGGGAGGTTGAGTCTGAAAGGGAACAGGAACAAAGCCAGAGTTAGGGGTAGGCACAGAGGGGAGACCATCTTGTGACAGTAGACAGAACTGGACTGAGAGTAAATCTCTTCCCTCTGAGGTCTGCAGAATAAGTCTGTTTTCCCTCACTGTTGCTCTGCAATTGACTTTTGTTAGGGAACGGAGGACCGCCAGGAGTAAGGGAGGAGAGCCTTTGAAGGGACCAGAAAGATGTATTTTACAGGTCATTTGCCGAATAGAGAAATTCACTTCTCTGACCAGAAGGTAAGCCATTCCACTTCCTGACAACTTTTAAAGGGCAGACATCTAAGAAGCAAGGACCCACCCCTTACAAGTTTCCTTCTGGAGACCACCACTGGTAGGAGATTTAGAGAAACCGCGAGCTCTCCTGACTCCACCCATATCCCTCCATCTTAGCTGAGGTCCTGCGGATGTTGGAATCACCAAGGGTAGGAGGAGAGCTGAGAAAATCCAGGAGCAATGGGACTCAGTGTCTCAAAGGAGGAGCGAAGGGCGTTAGCAGCAAACGGTGGAGGAGGCAAGGGCACCCAAACCTGACACTGGGCAGGAGGTCTATGCCTCTGCCTCGCTGAGAACAACAGGAAAACACCACGGGCTTTGACCGAGTTCCGTGGTTACCTTCGGAGTACGGTCAATGGAAACATTTCACCAACTCCCAACCCACCCTTACACCAACAGGAAATAGAAAAAAGAAGTAATTTATCCTACAGAATCCATAGCATATTAAAAAAAAATGGCCACACCAACCAAACTCAGTTTCTGGTTATCAAATTCCAATTTTTACAATTATCATTGTAAGACACAAGGGGGAATTTTTTTTTTCTGTCCCTTACTGATGATTTAAGAAATGAAAGGGGGGAATTAAAATAAGAATGAAATATGCCAAGAACGAAGGAAGAGGGGGAGAGGGAGGGGGGAGGGAGGGGGGAGGGAAGATAAAAGACTTTTCGATTCACAGCTTAGAAAAACATCAAAAGCACAAGGGAATGATTTTTAAAAGGATGCTGCGGTCCATTTACTTTATCAGAATACATGGTGAGGGAAGCGTGAGCCTAGGTCCCCCAAAATACAGTCACTTTCTTCACCCGGAGATACCCCTGACGTTGAGACCGAGAATGAAGATTTATATTTGTAAATCTTTCAAATAATTCTTAAAATAATTCTAAGTAAATTTCAAATTCCAGGTAACATTTACACATTTCAGGGAAGGGATATACTAGGACAGAAGGAAGGAAGAGAGAAGGAGGGAGGGAGGGAGGGAGAGAGGGAGGTATGGAAGGAAGGAAGGAGAGAGGGAGAGAGAAGGAGGAGGGGGAGAAAATAAAAGGCTTTTCTGTTGCTTCCCTTCTTGCCTGTATTACAGCTCTCAGAAATTTGGCTGCTGCTAAGAGTCTTAAGCACCAAGGTCATGGTCCCTGCTCTTTCTTTCTCTTGACAGCACAGAGACACAAGGTGACAGCAGGTTTGCAAAGTTACTGACCCAGAGCACAGAGGTGGACAGCAACAGGCTAGGAGGGTGCCACGGCCTGAGCTCATGGGCCAGTGGGCCGGCAGGAGCAGGGTGTGAGACAACTCAGGCACCCACCTGAGTCTGAGGCTGTGGACCAGAGAGAGGGACTGGGGAGAAACTGAAGCAGAGGCCAGACCTGCGTGCACTGAGGTTGGCGAGATTGCCTTTCACAGCAAGAGTGAAGCTTTATCCTTACCGGGGATTCCACCCTTCCTATTCCGATATCGGAGGGATTTCTTTCTAAGGCCACAGCGACTGTGGACTAAAAAGGAGCAAAAGACCCACTAGTGAGGTGCAAGAGGCTTCCCCACTTTGTTACAGTCTAAAAAAAATTCTTATCAAATCCTCCTGAACCTTTTCCCCCCGGAAGTTTTGAATTTAAGATAAAAATTCTCCTGAGGTTTGCTTCACTGGACTGGTAAGTGTTCCCAGCACATAGAATGTATTTTAATTAACCAGGCAATTATGTTCTCATGCATTATAAGGAGGACCATTAAATTACATCTTCTGCCCGCAGAGTCCTCTGTCCTTCCACAGCCAAAGGCGCTCTCTTATCTCTCCTTACTACACAGAGGACAGAGACAAAAGAGTTTTTGCAAACCCACCCCTGCTCCCCTGTCCTTTTTTTTTTTTTTTTAATGTTAGCATACCAGGCCATGTTGGACTCGGTATGGTAGCTTCATACGTATCCGGTTCACATTCACTCTGTCACAGCACCTTTTCCTTCTCCGTCTGCCTGGCTCTTGCTCCTTCTCCCCTTTCCGAGATCCTCCCAGGAGACATGAGTGATCATGTCACAGGGATCCTACTGCCCTGTAGTTTCCCCGCCTTTCTCTCTCTCTCTCTTTTTTTTTTTTTTTGGTTCTTTTTTTTTTGGAGCTGGGGACTGAACCCAGGGCCTTGCGCTTCCTAGGCAAGTGCTCTACCACTGAGCTAAATCCCCAAGCCCCCATAAGATCTCTTTATTCTGTTTTAGTTCCATTTCTGTCTTTGTCACGTGCGTGCGCGCGCACACACACACACACACACAGATACATACACACAAACTCATACACACACATTCTCTTTCTCTCTCTCTCATACACACACACACACACAGAGATACATACACACAAACTCATACACACACATTCTCTCTCTCTCTCACACACACACACACACAACATCCTTTCTTTTACACACACATACACAGTGTAAAATGTAGGATGTGCATATGAGATCTAATATGTAGTACTTACTGTTCTGAATCTGACATATTTGGATGACCAGTGACTTCTGGTTGCATTCATTTCCCTATAAATATCCTAATCTAGCATGTGTGCCTTTATACCTGATAGCCAAAATCTAGGAATAATCAGACAGGTTCTTTAGAACACTTTCCAATAGAGAAGCAACTCAATATTTGTTAGATTCATTTATAAGGGATTGGCCTTATTAGTGTGAATAGGCACTTACTATATACCATACTAGCATTTTATATTCATCATTTAAATGTACATTTGCAGTAGTTTTAATTTTATCTTTATTTTATAGGAAAGGAAAGTGAGTCACAGAAAAGTTGAGATTGAAGCCAGGGTGTCTGATTAAGAGCACAGCCTCAGTCAGTGGGGTTCTAAAGCTATCATAGTAGAATTGCAAACTAGGGTGGAGTTTGGAGAAGGAAAGTGTGATGGATTGTATATGCTTGGCCCAGGGAGTGGCACTATTTGGAAGTGTGGCCTTGTTGGAGTAGGTGTGGCCTTTTTGGAGTGTGTCCTTGTTGGAGTAGCTGTGACCTTGTTGGAGTAGGTGTGTCCTTGTTGGAGTAGGTGTGTCTCTGTGGTTGTGGGCTTCAAGACCCTCATCCTAGCTGCCTGGAAGCCAGTCTTCCACTAGCAGCCTTCAGATGAAGGCGTAGAACTCTCAACCCCTCCTGCACCACACCTGCCTGGATGATAATGGATTGAACCTCTGACCCTGTAAGCCAGCCCCAACTAAATACTGCCCTTATAATGTTGCCTTGGTCACGGTGTCTAGTCACAGCAGTAAAACCCTAACCAAGACAGAAAGAAAGCACATAGCATCTATGAGACATTAACAATATGCTGTGTGACATAATCCCTAACTTCATTCTAAATATTTATCTTTATACCACAGAAAAGTATTTCTCACCTCTCATCAAGAAATCTTCTCTTTGTAACAGATGGAGACAATTACAGACACTCACGGCTGATCAAAATATAGAGTTGTGGAGCCCAGTCCCAACGGATACATCTTTAACACACTCCTGCACATAAGGCTCAGGGATCATTGCTAAAGCGGGTGTGAGGTGGTGGTTAGAAGAGTCAGAGGAACCAGAAGTTTTCTGTGAGACTGTGTCACCTACCAATGTTAGAGGAACTCCGTTCATAACATCTCTCAAACATGGCTACCTAAATGTGACCTGAAGGAGGATGAACCCAATAATACTGCAAATGGGAGGAAGCCCAGGAGGCCTCAACCCTAGACAAAGAACCACCTTCAACTAAGGACTGTGGAGAATGGCAGAAATATTCTCCAGGGAAAAATACAACAGTTGTTTATCCAACACCAGATGGTTAGATCGAAACCACAAATAGCTTTAGTGAGATTGAGTAGGTTGTATTTACATATGTAGGATCATGCGTGCACACACACGCACATGCATACACACACACACACATACACACAAACACAATTGTTGTGTATGTATCAACAATTAAGAAAAATAGGCCATGCATTTCAATGAGACCAAGAGGGGTTGTGCAGAACAAGCTAGAAGGGGGAAAGTGAAGAGAGGAATGATGTAATCATAAGCTCAAAAATATAAAAAAAAGAATTAATATTTTAAAAGTATTGTGTGTTCTGTATGTGAGAGAAACTGTGGTATTTTTCTGAATATGACATACTTCCCTTCATATGATTTCATATCGATTTTTCTTCAAGTGACAGGGTTTAATTCATTTTAAAAGAAAGTTTTATTGATTCTTTGTGAATTTCACATGACGCACCCAAATCCCACTCCTCTCCCTGACCCTCAATAGCCTCCCTCCACTCTTGTAACTGCCATACCAGAATAATACAACAAAAAATAGTAAAAAATAGTAATAAAAATTAAAACAAAAAAAAATCCAAACATCTCACCAAGGAAGCTGTAGTGTGCCACACAGTAGGCCCTTTTGCCTAAACAGCCTGCAAATATTCATTGCAATGAGTCATCTGTCTGATTCCAGCTCTCTGACTTTTGCTACACTATCAATTCAGGATCCTCACTGGGACTCTTCTAGGATAGCCTTTTGTTGCCCTGCATCATGGAGATCCTGTAGCTTTGGATCTGTAGAGCAGCCCCTTCACAAGCTTGAGCAATTCATAGATAGAGTAGATGATGGTGTGGGCCAGCTCACAGCCTGGATCTTGATCTGATCTTGATTGTGGTAGCTGAGTTGGTCAGCCTGCCAGTTCTCCCACACCCATGCCACCAAAGTCAGCTCTCCAGCACTGCTCTAGGAAGGGGTAGCGCCAACTTACCCAAGTGCCAGCATGGTTGGGCCAACTCTCCAACTATCACGTGCTTGGGGCTGCCTCTCCTGCACCCACATCACCAGGACCAGCTCTCCAGCACTACCATGGTGAGGTGAGGGGCCTGTTCTCACAACTACTGCTCTTCCAGACTCTTTGGGATAGCTCACCCATGTCCCTGCCACCAGGGCCAGCTCTCCTTGATGCCCAGGTGAGGAGTGGGGCCAGCTCTCCTGCTTGTGGCAGACAGCAAGTGTCTAGGCCATCTCTCCCACAACCTCATCACCACAGGGCAGGAAAAGTACAGAATCAGCTCTCACAAGTGCCAGGGCTGGGGAGGTGCTAGGCCGGCCCTTCTGTACATGTTACTAGTGCCAGCTTTCCTGCACTGCCCAAGTGAGGGGCATAACCAACTTTCATGAGTGCCACAGTCACAGAAGGATGGGGCCAGCTCTGTACATCTCTTGGACATCAAAATGGCCTCAGATGAAAGCCCAGATCAGGGACATCCACATGGTCTTTAGTGGTAGCATGGGCCACACATATCTATGAAGACCCCTGCTGCTGTAAGGCCACTGACTCAGACGTGGTCCATTGTAGCAGCCATGGCTTCAGGTGGCAGTACAGAGTACACACGTCGAGCTGTACCTCGCTACCCTCAAGTCTCCATCTCTGCCTCTCTTCATTGTGCACACATCACATCATTCTCTCCCATCTGTCCACCACAGGCCTCTGGCTGTCTTCTGACCGGCCTTCAGTGGCGGGTCGGGGTCATCCTATCTCATTCCTTTTTATAATGAAAAAAATGCATGTACATGTACATTCCATTTCTCCATTCATTCATCTATAGCTGAACTGATCCCATAACTTAGCATTTGGGATGAAGAAAAGTAACAGCATGAGACATGAGAAGGTGACAGGGTACATGTATTCTAGGTACATGACATACTTGAATGAAAGGGTCACCATGAGACATGTTTCTTTGCACAATGAATAAACACTAATAAACTTTTTAAAATGTTGTGCGTGCATATAGTTTTTGTCATTAAAAATTCAAACTTAAATAGAAAAGAACATGTAATCTTAAAATTATTACTAAGGTTCAAAACTTGCTTTGCCCTAACTAAACCAGTGCTTTTCCCCATCCTGTAAATAAATTATAGCAATCTACATATTAACTTTTTCTAAAAGTCTCTAGATTCATATAAATTCAGTATTACCATTTCAGCGAAAACAATAAAATAGAAATAAAAATAAAACAATAAAACATAGAGCATTTTAAATTAACATATTCTTAGTCCTTAAAAGTTAACTTTAAAGCTTTAAGAATTACTCTTTAAGGTAGAATGGGATAGTGAGAGTTGTCTTCTGAAGGATGTAGGCATTCTTCTATAAAAGTCCGAAAAACAGGATTGGAAGAGGAATCAAGATACTTTTTGATACTTCTCCCCATACCCCTGTATTTACCCTCTGTTGCGTTTAAAGCATTGTGTTGGGCTTAAGAAAAACTATTAAATAAAATGGGCAGAATCATGTCCAGAAGAGAAAAGCACTAAACATACAGCTCTAAAAAGGAAGTTAGAAATGATGGAGGAAAAGAACATACAGAACATAAGAAATAATGACACGGTTCCATGTGCCCTGGAGGAATAGGAAGCCCCTATGTAGTGCTATGTTCCTGCATCACAACTGACAGACAGAGGAAATGTCAGACAAGTAGGGTCTCAGATAGAGCAATCAGAAGCACAAAGGTCCCCAGGGATGCAAGATCTTGAAAAGTTTCAGAAACAGGGAGAATGCATGTGCCTGAGAACAAAGGGAAGTGAAACGGAACAAGACAGCCAGGAAAGATGGCCCAGATCTTAAAGACATCTCAAAATACTTGAATTTTAAGTAAAAGGACAAAATACTGGAAGCTAATCTCAAAAACCAACACTTTAAAAAATTTTTATTTAGGGAAAAGGGTGGCGCGGATGTTCCTGGTTACTGCCGCCACAGAGAGCTCGTGGGCAGCACCCCACGAGCGAACTTGAGCCTCAGGACCACAGGTAAGACCAACTTTTCTGCTGCAAGAGACCTGCCTGGTGAACTCAAGACACAGGCCCACAGGAACAGCTGAAGACCTGTAGAGAGGTAAAACTACACACCCAAAAGCAGAACACTCTGTCCCCATAACTGGCTGAAAGAAAACAGGAAAACAGGTCTACAGCACTCCTGACACACAGGCTTATAGGACAGTCTAGCCACTGTCGGAAATAGCAGAACAAAGTAACACTAGAGATAATCTGATGGCAAGAGGCAAGCGCAGGAACCCAAGCAACAGAAACTAAGACTACATGGCATCATCGGAGCCCAATTCTCCCACCAAAACAAACATGGAAAATCCAAACACACCAGAAAAGCAAGATCTAGTTTCAAAATCATATTTGATCATGATGCTGGAGGACTTCAAGGAAGACATGAACACACTTAGGGAAACACAGGAAAACATTAATAAACAAGTAGAAGCCTACAGAGAGGAATCGCAAAAATCCCTGAAAGAATTCCAGGAAAACACAATCAAACAGTTGAAGGAATTAAAAATGGAAATAGAAGCAATAAAGAAAGAACACATGGAAACAACCCTGGATATAGAAAACCAAAAGAAGAGACAAGGAGCTGTAGATACAAGCTTCACCAACAGAATACAAGAGATGGAAGAGAGAATCTCGGGAGCAGAAGATTCCATAGAAATCATTGACTCAACTGTCAAAGATAATGTAAAGCGGTAAAAGCTACTGGTCCAAAACATACAGGAAATCCAGGACTCAATAAGAAGATCAAACCTAAGGATAATAGGTATAGAAGAGAGTGAAGACTCCCAGCTCAAAGGACCAGTAAATATCTTCAACAAAATCATAGAAGAAAACTTCCCTAACCTAAAAAAAGAGATACCCATAGGCATACAAGAGGCCTACAGAACTCCAAATAGATTAGACCAGAAAAGAAACACCTCCGTCACATAATAGTCAAAACACCAAATGCACAAAATAAAGAAAGAATATTAAAAGCAGTAAGGGAAAAAGGTCAAGTAACATATAAAGGCAGACCTATCAGAATCACACCAGACTTTTCGCCAGAAACTATGAAGGCCAGAAGATCCTGGACTGATGTCATACAGACCCTAAGAGAACACAAATGCCAGCCCAGGTTACTGTATCCTGCAAAACTCTCAATTAACATGGATGGAGAAACCAAGATATTCCACGACAAAACCAAATTTACACAATATCTTTCTACAAGTCCAGCACTACAAAGGATAATAAATGGTAAAGCCCAACATAAGGAGGCAAGCTATACCCTAGAAGAAGCAAGAAACTAATCATCTTGGCAACAAAACAAAGAGAAGAAAAGCACACAAACAAAACCTCACATCCAAATATGAATATAACAGGAAGCAATAATTACTATTCCTTAATCTCTCTCAACATCAATGGCCTCAACTCCCCAATAAAAAGACAGAGATTAACAAACTGGATACGCAACGAGGACCCTGCATTCTGCTGCTTACAGGAAACACACCTCAGAGACCAAGACAGACACTACCTCAGAGTGAAAGGCTAGAAAACAACTTTCCAAGCAAATGGTCAGAAGAAGCAAGCTGGAGTAGCCATTCTAATATCAAATAAAATCAATTTTCAACTAAAAGTCATCAAAAAAGATAAGGAAGGACACTTCATATTCATCAAAGGAAAAATCCACCAAGATGACCTCTCAATCCTGAATATCTATGCCCCAAATACAAGGGCACCTACATACGTAAAAGAAACCTTACTAAAGCTCAAAACACACATTGCACCTCACACAATAATAGTGGGAGATTTCAACATCCCACTCTCATCAATGGACAGATCATGGAAACAGAAATTAAACAGTGATGTCGACAGACTAAGAGAAGTCATGAGCCAAATGGACTTAATGGATATTTATAGAACATTCTATCCTAAAGCAAAAGGATATACCTTCTTCTCAGCTCCTCATGGTACTTTCTCCAAAATTGACCATATAATTGGTCAAAAAACGGGCCTCAACAGGTACAGAAATATAGAAATAATCCTATGCGTGCTATCAGACCACCACGGCCTAAAACTGGTCTTCAATAACAATAAGGGAAGAATGCCCACATATACGTGGAAATTGAACAATGCTCTACTCAATGATAACCTGGTCAAGGAAGAAATAAAGAAAGAAATTAAAAACTTTTTAGAATTTAATGGAAATGAAGGTACAACATACCCAAACTTATGGGACACAATGAAAGCTGTGCTAAGAGGAAAACCCATAGCTCTGAATGCCTGTAGAAAGAAACAGGAAAGAGCATATGTCAGCAGCTTGACAGCACACCTAAAAGCTCTAGAACTAAAAGAAGCAAATACACCCAGGAGGAGTAGAAGGCAGGAAATAATCAAACTCAGAGCTGAAATCAACCAAGTAGAAACAAAAAGGACCATAGAAAGAATCAACAGAACCAAAAGTTGGTTCTTTGAGAAAATCAACAAGATAGATAAACCCTTAGCCAGACTAATGAGAGGACACAGAAAGTGTGTCCAAATTAACAAAAACAGAAATGAAAAGGGAGACATAACTACAGATTCAGAGGAAATTCAAAAAATCATCAGATCTTACTATAAAAGCCTATATTCAACACAACTTGAAAATCTACAGGAAATGGACAATTTCCTAGACAGATACCAGGTAACGAAGTTAAATCAGGAACAGATAAACCAGTTAAACAACCCCATAACTCCTAAGGAAATAAAAGCAGTCATTAAAGATCTCCCAACCAAAAAGAGCCCAGGTCCAGACGGGTTTAGTGCAGAATTCTATCAAACCTTCATAGAAGACCTCATACCAATATTATCCAAACTATTCCACAAAATTGAAACAGATGGATCACTCCCGAATTCCTTCTGTGAAGCCACAATTACTCTTATACCTAAATCACACAAAGACCCAACAAAGAAAGAGAACTTCAGACCAATTTCCCTTATGAATATCGACGCAAAAATACTCAATAAAATTCTGGCAAACTCAAGAGGAAACTGTATAAGGCCTCTGGGCTCCTGTGGGGGAGGGCCCAGGAGCGGCAGGACTCCTGCCTGAGACACCGCCGGAACCTGAGGGAAACAGACCGGACAAACAGTTCTCTGCACCCAAATCCCGTGGGAGGGAGAGCTGAACCTTCAGAGAGGCAGACAAGCCTTGGAAACCAGAAGAGACTGCTCTCTGTCCATACATCTCGGACGCCAGAGGAAAACACCAAAGGCCATCTGGAACCCTGGTGCACTGAAGCTCCCGGAAGGGGCGGCACACGTCTTCCTGGTTGCTGCCACCGCAGAGAGCCCTTGGGCAGCACCCGACGAGCAAACTTGAGCCTCAGGACCACAGGTAAGACCAACTTGTCTGCTGCAAGAAAGCTGCCTGGTGAACTCAAGACACAGGCCCACAGGAACAGCTGAAGACCTGTAGAGAGGAAAAACTACACGCACGAAAGCAGAACACTCTGTCCCCATAACTGACTGAAAGAGAGGAAAACAGGTCTACAGCACTCCTGACACACAGGCTTATAGGACAGTCTAGCCACTGTCAGAAATAGCAGAACAAAGTAACACTAGAGATAATCTGATGGCAAGAGGCAAGCGCAGGAACCCAAGCAACAGAAACCAAGACTACATGCCATCATCGGAGCCCAATTCTCCCACCAAAACAAACATGGAATATCCAAACACACCAGAAAAGCAAGATCTAGTTTCAAAATCATATTTGATCATGATGTTGAAGGACTTCAAGAAAGACATGAACACACTTAGGGAAACACAGGAAAACATTAATAAACAAGTAGAAGCCTACAGAGAGGAATCGCAAAAATCCCTGAAAGAATTCCAGGAAAACACAATCAAACAGTTGAAGGAATTAAAAATGGAAATAGAAGCAATCAAGAAAGAACACATGGAAACAACCCTGGATATAGAAAACCAAAAGAAGAGACAAGGAGCTGTAGATACAAGACTCACCAACAGAATTCAAGAGATGGAAGAGAGAATCTCAGGAGCAGAAGATTACATAGAAATCATTGACTCAACTGTCAAAGATAATGTAAAGCGGTAAAAGCTACTGGTCCAAAACATACAGGAAATCCAGGACTCAATGAGAAGATCAAACCTAAGGATAATAGGTATAGAAGGGAGTGAAGACTCCCAGCTCAAAGGACCAGTAAATATCTTCAACAAAATCATAGAAGAAAACTTCCCTAACCTAAAAAAAGAGATACCCATAGGCATACAAGATGCCTACAGAACTCCAAATAGATTGGACCAGAAAAGAAACACCTCCCGTCACATAATAGTCAAAACACCAAATGCACAAAATAAAGAAAGAATATTAAAAGCAGTAAGGGAAAAAGGTCAAGTAACATATAAAGGCAGACCTATCAGAATCACACCAGACTTCTCGCCAGAAACTATGAAGGCCAGAAGATCCTGGACTGATGTCATACAGACCCTAAGAGAACACAAATGCCAGCCCAGCTTACTGTATCCTGCAAAACTCTCAATTAACATAGATGGAGAAACCAAGATATTCCATGACAAAACCAAATTTACACAATATCTTTCTACAAATCCAGCACTACAAAGGATAATAAATGGTAAAGCCCAACATAAGGAGGCAAGCTATACCCTAGAAGAAGCAAAAAACTAATCGTCTTGGCAACAAAACAAAGAGAATGAAAGCACACAAACATAACCTCACATCCAAATATGAATATAACGGGAAGCAATAACCACTATTCCTTAATATCTCTCAACATCAATGGCCTCAACTCCCCAATAAAAAGACAGAGATTAACAAACTGGATACGCAACGAGGACCCTGCATTCTGCTGCCTACAGGAAACACACCTCAGAGACCAAGACAGACACTACCTCAGAGTGAAAGGCTGGAAAACAACTTTCCAAGCAAATGGTCAGAAGAAGCAAGCTGGAGTAGCCATTCTAATATCAAATAAAATCAATTTTCAACTAAAAGTCATCAAAAAAGATAAGGAAGGACACTTCATAATCATCAAAGGAAAAATCCACCAAGATGAACTCTCAATCCTAAATATCTATGCCCCAAATACAAGGGCACCTACATATGTAAAAGAAACCTTACTAAAGCTCAAAACACACATTGCACCTCACACAATAATAGTGGGAGATTTCAACATCCCACTCTCATCAATGGACAGATCATGGAAACAGAAATTAAACAGAGATGTATACAGACTAAGAGAAGTCATGAGCCAAATGGACCTAACGGATATTTATAGAACATTCTATCCTAAAGCAAAAGGATATACCTTCTTCTCAGCTCCTCATGGTACTTTCTCCAAAACTGACCATATAATTGGTCAGAAAACGGGCCTCAACAGGTACAGAAAGATAGAAATAATCCCACGTGTGCTATCGGACCACCACGGCCTAAAACTGGTCTTCAATAACAATCAAGGAAGAATGTCCACATATACTTGGAAATTGAACAATGCTCTACTCAATGATAACCTGGTCAAGGAAGAAATAAAGAAAGAAATTAAAAACTTTTTAGAATTTAATGGAAATGAAGGTACAACATACCCAAACTTATGGGACACAATGAAAGCTGTGCTAAGAGGAAAACTCATAGCGCTGAGTGCCTGCAGAAAGAAACAGGAAAGAGCATATGTCAGCAGCTTGACAGCACACCTAAAAGCTCTAGAACAAAAAGAAGCAAATACACCCAGGAGGAGTAGAAGGCAGGAAATAATCAAACTCAGAGCTGAAATCAACCAAGTAGAAACAAAAAGGACAATAGAAAGAATTAACAGAACCAAAAGTTGGTTCTTTGAGAAAATCAACAAGATAGATAAACCCTTAGCCAGACTAACGAGAGGACACAGAGAGTGCGTCCAAATTAACAAAATCAGAAATGAAAAGGGAGACATAACAACAGATTCAGAGGAAATTCAAAAAATCATCAGATCTTACTACAAAAACCTATATTCAACAAAACTTGAAAACCTTCAGGAAATGGACAATTTCCTAGACAGATACCAGGTACCGAAGTTAAATCAGGAACAGATAAACCAGTTAAACAACCCCGTAACTCCTAAGGAAATAGAAGCAGTCATTAAAGGTCTCCCAACCAAAAAGAGCCCAGGTCCAGACGGGTTTAGTGCAGAATTCTATCAAACCTTCATAGAAGACCTCATACCAATATTATCCAAACTATTCCACAAAATTGAAACAGATGGATCGCTACCGAATACCTTCTACGAAGCCACAATTACTCTTATACCTAAACCACACAAAGACACAACAAAGAAAGAGAACTTCAGACCAATTTCCCTTATGAACATCGACGCAAAAATATTCAACAAAATTCTGGCAAACCGAATCCAAGAGCACATCAAAACAATCATCCACCATGATCAAGTAGGCTTCATCCCAGGAATGCAGGGATGGTATAATATACGGAAAACCATCAACGTGATCCATTGTATAAACAAACTGAAAGAACAAAACCACATGATCATTTCATTAGATGCTGAGAAAGCATTTGACAAAATTCAACACCCCTTCATGATAAAAGTCCTGGAAAGAATAGGAATTCAAGGCCCATACCTGAACATGGTAAAAGCCATATACAGCAAACCAGTTGCTAACATTAAACTAAATGAAGAGAAACTTGAAGCAATCCCACTAAAATCAGGGACTAGACAAGGCTGCCCACTCTCTCCCTACTTATTCAATATAGTTCTTGAAGTTCTAGCCAGAGCAATCAGACAACAAAAGGATGTCAAGGGGATACAGATCGGAAAAGAAGAAGTCAAAATATCACTATTTGCAGATGATATGATAGTATATTTAAGTGATCCCAAAAGTTCCACCAGAGAACTACTAAAGCTGATAAACAACTTCAGCAAAGTGGCTGGGTATAAAATTAACTCAAATAAATCAGTTGCCTTCCTCTATACAAAAGAGAAACAAGCCGAGAAAGAAGTTAGGGAAACGACACCCTTCATAATAGACCCAAAAAATATGAAGTACCTCGGAGTGACTTTAACAAAGCAAGTAAAAGATCTGTACAATAAGAACTTCAAGACACTGAAGAAGGAAATTGAAGAAGACCTCAGAAGATGGAAAGATCTCCCATGCTCATGGATTGGCAGGATTAATATAGTAAAAATGGCCATTTTACCAAAAGCAATCTACAGATTCAATGCAATCCCCATCAAAATACCAATCCAATTCTTCAAAGAGTTAGACAGAACAATTTGCAAATTCATCTGGAATAACAAAAAACCCAGGATAGCTAAAGCTATCCTCAACAATGAAAGGACTTCAGGGGGAATCACTATCCCTGAACTCAAGCAGTATTACAGAGCAATAGTGATAAAAACTGCATGGTATTGGTACAGAGACAGACAGATAGACCAATGGAATAGAATTGAAGACCCAGAAATGAACCCACACACATATGGTCACTTGATTTTTGACAAAGGAGCCAAAACCATCCAATGGAAAAAAGATAGCATTTTCAGCAAATGGTGCTGGTTCAACTGGAGGTCAACATGTAGAAGAATGCAGATCGATCCATGCTTATCACCCTGTACAAAGCTTAAGTCCAAGTGGATCAAGGACCTCCACATCAAACCAGACATACTCAAACTAATAGAAGAAAAACTAGGGAAGCATCTGGAACACATGGGCACTGGAAAAAATTTCCTGAACAAAACACCAATGGCTTACGCTCTAAGATCAAGAATCGACAAATGGGATCTCATAAAACTGCAAAGCTTCTGTAAGGCAAAGGACACTGTGGTTAGGACAAAACAGCAACCAACAGAGTGGGAAAAGATCTTTAGCAATCCTACAACAGATAGAGGCCTTATATCCAAAATATACAAAGAACTCAAGAAGTTAGACCACAGGGAAACAAATAACCCTATTAAAAAATGGGGCTCAGAGCTAAACAAAGAATTCACAGCTGAGGAATGCCGAATGGCGGAGAAACACCTAAAGAAATGTTCAACATCTTTAGTCATAAGGGAAATGCAAATCAAAACAACCCTGAGATTTCACCTCACACCAGTGAGAATGGCTAAGATCAAAAACTCAGGGGACAACAGATGCTGGCAAGGATGTGGAGAAAGAGGAACACTCCTCCATTGTTGGTGGGATTGCAAACTGGTACAACCATTCTGGAAATCAGTCTGGAGGATCCTCAGAAAATTGGACATTGAACTGCCTGAGGATCCAGCTATACCTCTCTTGGGCATATACCCAAAAGATGCCCCAACATATAAAAAAGACACGTGCTCCACTATGTTCATTGCAGCCTTATTTATAATAGCCAGAAGCTGGAAAGAACCCAGAGGCCCTTCAACAGAGGAATGGATACAGAAAATGTGGTTCATCTACAAAATGGAATATTACTCAGCTATCAAAAACAACGACTTTATGAAATTCGTAGGCAAATGGCTGGAACTGGAAAATATCATCCTGAGTGAGCTAACCCAATCACAGAAAGACATACATGGTATGCACTCATTGATAAGTGGCTTTTAGCCCAAATGCTTGAATTACCCTAGATGCCTAGAACAAATGAAACTCAAGACGGGTGATCAAAATGTGAATGCTTCACTCCTTCTTTAAATGAGGAAAAAGAATACCCTTGGCAGGGAAGGGAGAGGCAAAGATTAAAACAGACACAGAAGAACACCCATTCAGAGCCTGCCCCACATGTGGCCCATACATATACAGCTACCCAATTAGACAAGATGGATTAAGCAAAGAAGTGCAGACCGACAGGAGCCGGATGTAGATCGCTCCTGAGAGACACAGCCAGAATACAGCAAATACAGAGGCGAATACCAGCAGCAAACCACTGAACTGAGAATAGGACCCCCGTTGAAGGAATCAGTGAAAGAACTGGAAGAGCTTGAAGGGGCTCGAGACCCCATATGTACAACAATGCCAAGCAACCAGAGCTTCCAGGGACTAAGCCACTACCTAAAGACTATACATGGACTGACCCTGGACTCTGACCTCATAAGTAGCAATGAATATCCTAGTAAGAGCACCAGTGGAAGGGGAAGCCCTGGGTCCTGCTAAGACTGAACCCCCAGTGAACTAGACTGTTGGGGGGAGGGGGACAATGGGGAGAGGTTGGGGAGGGGAACACCGATAAGAAAGGGGAGGGGGGAGGGGGATGTTTTCCCGGAAACTGGGAAAGCGAATAACACTCGAAATGTATATAAGAAATACTCAAGTTAATAATAAAAAAATAATAATAATAATAAAATGAAAAAAAATAAATATAGTTAACAGTTCATCACAGGAATGATCTATTTTCTGCACCACTGCCTCTGATGAAATGAAATTTTTAATGAAAATTTTTCTTTGAAACCATGGAATTATAAATAAATGAGAACATTTTCCTGGGGAAAAAAAAATTCTGGCAAACTGAATCCAAGAGCACATCAAAACAATCATCCACCATGATCAAGTAGGCTTCATCCCAGGCATGCAGGGATGGTTTAATATACGGAAAACCATCAACGTGATCCATTGTATAAACAAACTGAAAGAACAAAACCACAAGATAATATCATTAGATGCTGAGAAAGCATTTGACAAAATTCAACACCCCTTCATGATAAAAGTCCTGGAAAGAATAGGAATTCAAGGCCCATACCTAAACATAGTAAAAGCCATATACAGCAAACCAGTTGCTAACATTAAACTAAATGGAGAGAAACTTGAAGCAATCCCACTAAAATCAGGGACTAGACAAGGCTGCCCACTCTCTCCCTACTTATTCAATATAGTTCTTGAAGTTCTAGCCAGAGCAATCAGACAACAAAAGGATGTCAAGGGGATACAGATCGGAAAAGAAGAAATCAAAATATCACTATTTGCAGATGATATGATAGTTTATTTAAGTGATCCCAAAAGTTCCACCAGAGAACTACTAAAGCTGATAAACAACTTCAGCAAAGTGGCTGGGTATAAAATTAACTCAAATAAATCAATATCGTTCCTCTACACAAAAGAGAAACAAGCCGAGAAAGAAGTTAGGGAAACGACACCCTTCATAATAGACCCAAATAATATAAAGTACCTCGGTGTGACTTTAACCAAGCAAGTAAAAGATCTGTACAATAAGAACCTCAAGACACTGAAGAAAGAAATTGAAGAAGACCTCAGAAGATGGAAAGATCTCCCATGCTCATGGATTGGCAGGATTAATATAGTAAAAATGGCCATTTTACCAAAAGCGATCTACAGATTCAATGCAATCCCCATCAAAATACCAATCCAATTCTTCAAAGAGTTAGACAGAACAATTTGCAAATTCATCTGGAATAACAAAAAACCCAGGATAGTTAAAACTATCCTCAACAATAATAGGACTTCAGGGGGAAATGACTATCCCTGAACTCAAGCAGTATTACAGAGCAATAGTGATTAAAAACTGCATGGTATTGGTACAGAGACAGACAGATAGGCCAATGGAACAGAATTGAAAACCCAGAAATGAACCCACACACCTATGGGCACTTGATTTTTCACAAAGGAGCCAAAACCATCCAATGGAAAAAAGATAGCATTTTCAGCAGATGGTGCTGGTTCAACTGGAGGTCAACATGTAGAAGAATGCGGATCGATCCATGCTTATCACCCTGTACAAAGCTTAAGTCCAAGTGGATCAAGGACCTCCACATCAAACCAGACACACTCAAACTAATAGAAGAAAAACTAGGGCAGCATCTCGAACACATGGGTACTGGAAAAAATTTCCTGAACAAAACACCAATGGCTTATGCTCTAAGATCAAGAATCGACAAATGGGATCTCATAAAACTGCAAAGCTTCTGTAAGGCAAAGGACACTGTGGTTAGGACAAAACGGCAACCAACAGATTGGGAAAAGATCTTTACCAATCCTACAACAGATAGAGGCCTTATATCCAAAATATACTAAGAACTCAAGAAGTTAGACCGCAGGGAGACAAATAACCCTATTAAAAAATGGGGTTCAGAGCTAAACAAAGAATTCACAGTTGACGAATGCCGAATGGCTGAGAAACACCTAAAGAAATGTTCAACATCTTTAGTCATAAGGGAAATGCAAATCAAAACAACCCTGAGATTTCACCTCACACCAGTGAGAATGGATAAGATCAAAAACTCAGGTGACAGCAGATGCTGGCGAGGATGTGGAGAAAGAGGAACACTCCACCATTGTTGGTGGGATTACAGACTGGTACAACCATTCTGGAAATCAGTCTGGAGGTTCCTCAGAAAATTGGACATTGAACTGCCTGAGGATCCAGCTATACCTCTCTTGAGCATATACCCAAAAGATGCCCCAACATATAAAAAAGACACATGCTCCATTATGTTCATCGCAGCCTTATTTATAATAGCCAGAAGCTGGAAAGAACCCAGATGCCCTTCAACAGAGGAATGGATACAGAAAATGTGGTACATCTACACAATGGAATATTACTCAGCTATCAAAAACAATGACTTTATGAAATTCGTAGGCAAATGGTTGGAACTGGAAAATATCATCCTGAGTGAGCTAACCCAATCACAGAAAGACATACATGGTATGCGCATACTCATTGATAAGTGGCTATTAGCCCAAATGCTTGAATTACCCTAGATGCCTAGAACAAATGAAACTCAAGACAGATGATCAAAATGTGAATGCTTCACTCCTTTTTTAAAATTGGAACAAGAATACCCTTGGCAGGGAAGAGAGAGGCAAAGATTAAAACAGATACTGAAGGAACACCCATTCAGAGCCTGCCCCACATGTGGCCCATGCATATACAGCCACCCAATTAGACAAGATGGATTAAGCAAAGAAGTGCAGACCGACAGGAGCCGGATGTAGATCGCTCCTGAGAGACACAGCCAGAATACAGCAAATACAGAGGCGAATGCCAGCAGCAAACCACTGAACTGAGAATAGGACCCCCGTTGAAGGAATCAGAGAAAGAACTGGAAGAGCTTGAAGGGGCTCGAGACCCCATATGTACAACAATGTCAAGCAACCAGAGCTTCCAGGGACTAAGCCACTACCTAAAGACTATACATGGACTGACCCTGGACTCTGACCTCATAGATAGCAATGAATATCCTAGTAAGAGCACCAGTGGAAGGGGAAGCCCTGGGTCCTGCTAAGACTGAACCCCCAGTGAACTAGACTGTTGGGGGGAGGGCGGCAATGGGGGGATGGTTGGGAGGGGAACACCCATAGGGAGGGGGAGAGGGGAGGGTATGTTTGCCCGGAAACCGGGAAAGGGAATAACACTTGAAATGTATATAAGAAATACTCAAGTTAATAAAAAATATTTTATTTATCATTTAATTATCACTAGCCATTGACCCTTAAGATGTCACTCTGACTGGCGTAGAGTTCAATACGTAAGCCAGTCTGGCCTTGAAGTTTCAGAAATCCTCCTGTCTCTGCCTCCTGAGAGCTGGGATTTTTGATGTGCTATTTTTAAAACTCGCCAGTCCTTAAAAGTACTTTAAAGATCATTTCAGTTTCCGGGTTGCATTTCGGGGTGAAACTTAATAAAAAGAATTAGAGGACCTTGTTAGTAGATAATTGCTAGCAGATAGGCAAGAAAATGTGTGCAAGGAGAGAGGAAGAACGGGAACCATTATCTACAGTTGATCTGACTCATAGGAAGTCATCATTCCAAATCTGGGGTGTTTCATAGTCAAATCTTTTCTAAACACTGTAATCCTGCCCCCTGTATGGCTTCACATTGGTAACAATTGATTATACTTTGTTGTAACTTACACTAAGTGCAGGGTATCAGTGTCTCATTTAATTCTCCCTCTAACTCTATTGGTACAAATTTTAGACATTGACAAATGAAAACTCACAGTCTGTAAGTGACTGGCCCAATCATTTGCTTCATTAGGGATCCCTAAGAAACAGAATCAATCGAATGAAAATATACTGTAAAGGGTGCTTCTCAGGGTGGTTACGTGATACAGAATGGGTAGTCCAACAATGGCTGTCTATACACTGGTGGCATTGGAATTCCAGTACTTGCTCGATTCATGAGGCCGATGTCTCAGCAGCATAATATAGTACTAAAGACCTGGAGGATCCCTGGACCACTGCTAATCTTCAGTCTGGGTTCACATGGGAGAGTACTTGGACATCCTTATATCTGGGCTACAATTGGAAGATGATGGTCATTTGGGTCAGTGGTGTTTTCCTCCTTAGTTCCATAAAATACCCTCATAGACACTACTGTGAGCATGTCTCTTAGTTGATCTTAGATCCAGTCTAGTTCACAACCACTGTCAACCATCATATGTGGCTAATGAATAAACATCGTTGGAACTCAATGACATCTATTTTCCAAGCTTGTGCTAGGCAGTCTGATATGACACACCTGAATGATATTATGTTAGATAGCTTCCAAAATGTCGCACAAGGACTCTCGCCTCCTAGAGTCCCTTCCCATCTGGAAGCCCATTCATCCCATGTGTGTAGTGTGGACCCGCCCACTTTCCACCCACCATTCTGACAGGCTGAATCCAGTCAATGTGAACGGCCGGCTACTCGGCGACTGGGTTATAAAACAGAAACTTAGTGTTAGTAGCACTTTCCGTAGCTGGCGTTCTCTTGGCTATCTTGTTCACTTACTCCAGTAAAGCAAGCTGCCATGCTAGGAGGATGCCTTATGAGGAGGATGCGATGCCAGCAGCCAGCAGCCCATGTAGAGTGCCGCCAGCAGGCACATTAGTGAGCACACAGGGGGCCTTTCCCAGCCGGGGCCTTGGGTTCTCTGCAGGCAAGCTGACACTTTGAGTTGACTTGTGAGACTGTAAGCAGTAGAGCTAATCAGGTGTTGTCCAGATTTTGTTGTATTAAGGTGCCATTTTTGGGGGGGGGGGAGGGGAGGCAATTTGATACACAGTAAGAGGTAACTAATACAAAGGGTAATACGAATTTTAATAGTGACTCTCATAATCGTGTGTTTATGCAATCATTTAACTTTTTTCAATGAAAAAAAAAACAGGTTTCAGAATAGGAAAATTAGAAAAAAAATTATTTCCACTATCTTCATCCAAAACTATAACAGCTGCACGCGAAAGTGCCGTCCGCATTTTTAACAAGAAAAACTGGTATTTATTCACCTGCTTTTCATTACCTTTATTCCCACCTCTAAGACCATTTGAAACATGGTACCTAGCAAGGGAGTTGGGCTCTCCTCCGTGCTAAGCTGTTAGTAGAGGAGCATGTGTAAACCATCTGGCCTGCTGTTCTCTAGGCCTCCACTCGGAGCAGCCAGTTGGAATCCTTAGTCTGTG
Source organism: Rattus norvegicus (assembly GCF_021556685.1). Lineage (NCBI taxonomy): Eukaryota > Metazoa > Chordata > Mammalia > Rodentia > Muridae > Rattus > Rattus norvegicus. The sequence goes on from NC_141548.1 coordinate 69,011,372, forward strand.
CTGTGGCTTCCTAATCCCTGAATCAGTTCCCACTCCAAGAGAGGGACATGGGTTTTAGGCTGTCAATCAGTATTTTTTTTTTTTTGCCAGTTTGAGATATATATGTAAGGGATACAAATTTTTCAAAAATTAACATAAGACCAGAGCTCAGATTGGGCAGGACCACAAAGAATTTTTTCTCAGAAGTTTTCCCAGAAGGAGCTAATTACTGTGGGAGAGAGTAATTTTCACGTTTGGCTTGAATAACTACAGAAACAACAAAATGCAAATATTTTAAAAGGGATGGAGAAAATTAAAGGAAGGAAAACTTCTGATTGCTCTCTCTGAAGGGCACACTCTGAGAAAAAAATAGTCACAGGGTCTATGCATAAATGGGTATACTTTCTACATGAACTAATGGGGAGAGAAACTTAGGACATAACGTAAAACCAATTTATCGGTTTTTGTATATAGTTATTGAATATCTCCTGTGTGCCCGGAAAGACTTGAATGCACAGGTTATGCTACAGGAGAAGACAAACCCAATCTCTTCTCAAACATGGCCTAACTTTTAGTGGGAGAGACAGATAAGTAAAAGCAAAAGCAATAAATCAATAAATAATTACAGGTTGTGATAGGGATGGAAAATAAGAACCAGGACTTTGCTTATAATGGATGTTCAGAAAATGCTAGTTGCAGAACTCTAAGAAGAGTAGGTCATTTGTGTCTGTGACAGAGATCTTCCCAGATAAATAGAATAGGAAGAACCATCACTCGAAGAAGCTTGGAATGTTCTAGAACAAAGCCTGCGGGGCTCGGTTGAAAGATGAGGCAGTGGCAAGGGCCAGATCATCAGTGATTTGTAAACTGAAAGACCTGGGCTTTTATTCTTAGTTCATAGTGGTTTACGGTCCAGCGACATACTGTAATTTGTTCCCAGAACATAGGACTGTAATGGCTGTGTCATGATGAACAAGGAAAGGACCTCAGAGTAGAAGGTGAATGAACTGGTTTCGGCCAGAGATGAGGTGGCTGGGAACAGAGTAGTCCAAAACCATGAAATAACAGGGAGGAGTTTGGAAGTAGAGAAACAAAACAAGACACTTGAGGTTGACTGGATAAGCTATGTAAGCCTCATGAATTAAGAGAACTTTGTGTCTTGTAACTGACTGGGCTGTGAGCATGATGTTCTATGAAGGTCTAGTGTCAGGAGACCTTTGCAACGCAAAGTCACAGATGCTTGTGAAAGAGTCAGGTAAAAGGATAGACTAGAAAATCAGAGTTCAAGCTAGACAGTTACATGTTATCAATAAGAAGCAGGACCCAGCCCACAGTTACCGTAAGTATACTAATGAAGCGACTACGGAAAACCACATGCTTTTCATGAGCCAGTGTGATTTATCCGGGTGCTTGCATGAGCTCTGATGAGTTGTTTCCAGCACCTTGCCATCGCCACACCACAAAGCCATGCCCCTCCTCCCCCAAACAATCTCTGCCCAAAGAGCCCAGGCAGACTTCAGGAGGCTTGTGGGGATTTTCCACTTTCGTACGTATAAGAAGACCAAGCACAGACCTGTTTCACACCTTTCGATTTTTAAAAATTATAAATCTTCAATAGAGGAAGTTTGGGAGATGGATTTAAAATGAATGAGGCCTTCACTATAAGACAGGTGAGGACAAGGAACCATCCCACCGGAATTAGAACAATCCCGCCCGATCCCCACTTTTCTGCAGACGACAAAACTGTGACTCTGAGTTGGTAAGTAACTTGTCCAGTGACATATGGTCGGGACTCAAAACTAGGCTTTCTTTCGCCACCCAAAGCCACATGCCACCATTAGAGTGGCTGTAAAGCCCAGGGCTTCTGCTTCTCCGAAGCTTCCTTCTTGCCCTAGTGTTCCCAGACTCCATTTATCATCCAGCCGCATTGAGTTCAGCAAACCGCGTGTCCCCTCATTTGTATTGCCACTGTTTCTGCTGGGGTTTGGACGCGCTCCGCTCCTCACCTCTGCCATTTGATGGCATTCTGCTATTGTCTCAGCTGCTTAATAAAAAGCAATCCCCGATGCCCCTTTCTGAATGTCACAAATAGCTGTGATTGCCTTGGCAATTGCCTGGACCTCTGCAGCCAGCAAGGACTGGCTGTTACCTAAACTGTTCATTTTCTTCTGGCCACAATCCACAGGACACTAAATTCATTAACTGCGAGGCTTGCTTAACGGCACCGCTAGCTTACTTTGCTTCCGTTTTCCCCTTTGTTCTCCCACCGTAGGTCTGTATTTCCTGTGTCTTCCTTTCCTTCTTTTCCTTTTTCCTGATTTCACTTTTAGCTTCATTATTTTATGTGCAGGTTATGTTAAATGATAATCTAGCATCCTCTTTTAGTCTCACATTCTTCTACATTTTCTTTTTTTTTTCATTTGAAAACAGAGCTGTTTGAACAAATGGATACTTATTCATTTGTTTAAACACACTAACAGCCTGGCAAAGGATTTAATCATACTATATTAAAAATACCAGCTGTCGTTAAGACATATATCTATCTTATCTAGGGACATTAGCCAAAAAAAAAAAAAAGGCCCAAACTCTTCTGTAGCAATTTCTGCCTGTCTGTCACTATCATAAGCCACAAGCGTATACATAACTTTCCCCAGCCACTCTGTGAGTCTGCTATTATTATCTGCTTGCTACAGGTAAAGAAACTACTGAAAAATGGAGCAAGAGCTCAGAATAGAAAGTCTATATGCGGGTTTTGCACGCGGAAATAGAACCTAGCCCTAGTCACCTGACAGCAGTTTATATCTGGGGTATTGTATGCTGGGAAGAGGAGAAGAACCAGGAAACTGGGTCTCTTACTGTGCAAAGATACGGAGTGTTCACGGGAGGTGAGAGTGGTGTTCCCGATGGAGAAAGCTAACGAAGCTATGGAGGTAGAAGGCTCTGCCCTTCCCCTTCAATAGCAATGTAATAATTTTGCTAACTTGGAATTTCTGCTTTACTCTGCTAGGGCTGCAGTTTGCATATTTCTATATGATGGGTAGACCAAAAAACATGATGACCTCAGAAAGGCACCATCCATTTATTGGGCCAATGGTGAGTGTGCTGGCTAGTTTTATGTCAACCTGACACAAGCTAGAGTCAATCTGAAAGGCAGAAACTTGAATTGAGAAAATGCTTCTATAAGATCCAGCTATAAGGCATTTTCATAATTAGCTGTTATTGGGAGGGCCCAGCCTATGGTGAGTGGGCATTCCTGGGCAGGTGGTCCTGAATTCAAATACACACCGAGCAAACCACGAAGAGCAAACCCATAAGCACCACTCTTCCATGGCCTCTGCCTCAACTCCTGCCCTCAGATACCTGTCCTGTTTGAGTTCCTGTCCTGACCTCTTTCAGTGCCAAAGTGCTATGGAAGTGTCAGTCCTTTCATATCATGTCCAGCTTGCTCTTGGTCATGAAGTTTTTACCAAAGCAATAGTAACTCTAACTAGAACAGTGGGCTAGAGATCTATGTGGTGGTTAGCAGTGTGGGTGGGGAGTCCCAGTAGAAGAACCTTAGGAACATCCTACTGAAATGTAAGACACAGTGTGGAAACCTCAGAGAATAGAAACTACCTTTCTGAAAAAGAAAAAGAACCAGCACACACTTGTATTGAAGAACACCCAGGAGTTGGTCAGAGATTATGAGAAGAATGTGATGATAATTTTACTTTTAATCTTAGAAGTTGTCTGGGACATACCTGAGTGGAAAAGCACTTATGTAATAAAGGTCCCTGTGTTGGATCCCCAGCATTGTCCTGTGTCTGCACACAGACATCCCAACACACACACACACACACACACACACACACACACACACACACACACACACACATGCACACTAAAGAGAGATGGTCAAGGAAATAGCAAGTTGGGAATGAATGTTGGATCGTTTGCTGATAAAGGCTGCATTTTACGTGTTCATTTGTGATGCTACAGAAAAATCCTTTAGATGGCAACAATACAGAATAGGGTGGTTACTACTTACAATTCAAGTTTGTTGCAAATGCCTTGCCATCTTATCAGCTCACTTCTGATTTTCTTTTTCTCTTCCTCTCTTCCTCTCTCTCTCTTTCTCTCTCTCTTTCTTTCTTTCTTTCTCTCTTTCTTTCTCTCTTTCTCTCTTCTTTCTTTCTACAAAATCGAAACTCCTCATCAAGAAAATGTATTAGTTATTTGTTTTTTGTTGTTGTCCTGATGCAATACCCAAGAAAGGTAACTTCAAGGGAAAGGGGTTTATTTTGGCGTACACTTTCAGAGGGTTACAGTCCATCATGGTGAGAAGGACATGGCTGGAGTCAGGGAAGGCATCATGGTAGGAACAGGAAGCTGGGTAGTCACTATGCATGTGAGGCAGGAAGCACAGACTACGGCTGGAAGTTTAGATGAACTGTAAGTCTCAAGCACGTCCTCCAATGAACCGCTTCCTCCACTGAGGCCCTCCTTTCTGAAAGTCACCCAACCTTCCCAAGGAATGCTACCAGGTAGGGATCAAGCATTGCAGAACATTTCACATGCAAACCACAACTGCATAGATCATTCATCCACAAACTTCCCCTGTCTGTGTAGCGTCATGCTCCGTCCTGTCCCATAAGCAAAGACAACATTAGCTATCGTGGACTTATTTCCTATACTTTAACGTCTTGCCCTATATCCCTATATCTTAGCCTTTCAATTCATTCCTTAAGATTTAACCCTCTCTCTCTCTCTCTCTCTCTCTCTCTCTCTCTCTCTCTCTCTCTCTCCAAGATGTACATGTGTGTATATGCACATATATGTAGGTGTCCATGAAGGCCAAAAAAAGGCATCAGATCTCTTGGAACTAGTGAGCTGCCAAATATGGGGACTGGAAACTGAACTCTGGTCCTCTGGGAAAGCAGCAAGGGTTCTTAACCAATGAAACGATCTCTCTGGCCTTTCCATTCAATCTTTAAAGATAGTCTTTGATCTCCAGCATCTTCCAGGACCCCACGGAAATGTCATGTTTCCCTCTTAAGTTCATGCAGCATACTGTCTTTTTTGCACATCTCTTGATCAAGGCTCAGAGCTGAGAACAGCAGTGTGCAAGATTCGGAATCTCAGGCGTGCCGGCCGCTCCACACAGCATGAGTTTTCATAGCTGGAACTGATTTTAATGTGGCTGATTGATCACAGAGTGTTGTTTATATCCCGTAGATTGCGTTGGCTATAATTGAATAGGGAATGGAAATGAGCAGCAGTGAGAAAAAAACTACTGTTGCGGCTCAGCAAGCTTTGTTCAAGAGTCTAGGTGACAAGACAATGAGCGAGGAGAGTGAGATAAACTGTCATTGGAGAAGCACTAGGCCGACCGTAGTTCTGCTGGGGCTGGAAGAGAAAAGCAATTAGCCCTGCCGTAAAGTAGAACTGCTCCTCCAAAAATATGGGGCAGTTTTAGCTGTCAGCGTGATGAGTATGGGTAGATTTGCTGGAGGTCTGTGAACAGAGACCACAGGCACTCAACTCCCTGCAGTCTGCAGCAGAGACTTACACAAGGAAGACTGGGCTCTCCTTCAGTTAACATGAAAGTTTCACATCTCTAATCTGTTCCTGCCCAAAGGAAAGGCGTGTGTGTAGCTGGGGGAAACAATCAATGCCCTGGGTTTTGAGCTGTACATAAAGTGATAGCAGAAAGCCTTTTGTTGACAATGTTGTCTGAAACTGTACAGCCTTCTCCCTCACCCTATTTCTTTCTGTTGTTTTTGAAATTGGGCCTCCTGTAGTACAGGCATTGGGTTTCGTGTAGTCCAGGCTGTCCTCGATTTTCTTTTTTTTAAATCTTTATTAACTTGAGTATTTCTTATTTACATTTCGACTGTTATTCCCCTTCCCGGTTTCCGGGCCAACATCCCCCTAACCTCTCCCCCTCCCCTTCTATCTGGGTGTTCCCCTCCCCATCCTCCCCCCATTACCATCCTCCCCTCAACAATCACATTCACTGGGGGTTCAGTGTTAGCAGGACCCAGGGCTTCCCCTTCCACTGGTGCTCTTACTAGGATATTCATTGCTACCTATGAGGTTGGAGCCCAGGGTCAGTCCGTGTTTAGTCTTTTGTCCTCGATTTTCTGATCTTCCTGTCTTTACCTCTTGAATGGTATTACAGGTCTGCAGCACTACACCAGCGGGGCTTCTCATCGAAACAAAGATTATTGTTTAAGTCTCTTTCTTTATCCTTTTAAGCGAGAACTACATCCCATTACCTGGCCTGTCACAGAATAAATAGAAGAAGGCTTTTCTATGGTCATCAGTTTTCACTTCTATGTCAGGTAATTTCGTAATTAAAAAAAAAAAACAGTATGTTTAACAAAAGGGGAATGTTGGCCAACTAGTGCTTTTTAGGCTCTTACAGGCAGACATGAAAGATCTTAATCTGCAGGTAGAGTATCCAACACCGGTCCAAGAGACTTAGAATACATATTGCCTCTTGGCACTTTTGAATTTAAAAACACATCTCTTAGTCATGAATGGTACTTGCTCCAGCTGCTCGCCCACATAGGAAACTACTCTGTCTTTTCTTGGCATTTGCAAGATTTTCTCATGATTCTTAAGTTTGATGATGTCTTTATATATTTCTGGAAAGTTCTAGGTCATTTTGAAGACAAAGCTAACATTCGAAGACATCCAAGCAAACCTCTTTATTTCCCTTTCTACCTTTCTTTCTTTGTGTTGTATCCTGAGTTGTTTCCGAGGGCTACTATTCCATTTTTTGGCTGTTTAGTGTTTTATTTTCCTACTGACCCCGTTGCTTACTTTCTATGGTTTACAAATGTCCCAACCGCCCTCTGTTTTAATAGGCTACTGGCTTAAAAGGCATCCTAGCTCCCTGACCATCTGAACCTTGTTTATTTCCAAGCCTCTGTGTGCTCTATTACCATAGTCTTAAATTCTCTTTATTGTTTGCTCTCTTACTTGACACTAAATCTCAACATTACTTGCTTCTGAGTTCATCAACTATAACCTGGCCCCCAGAGTCCTCCCCTGTGGGTGTTTTAAAAAGGTCTTTAAGGGGTTTGTAAACCAACTATCAGGTTTCCTTTTTTTATTTGGTTGACTGGTTGATTATCTTCTCATAGACTAAAGACTACGAGTTCCAACAATATACCTAGTCTACCTAGCCCGCTTGGTCCAGAGAGTCCCTTCCTCTGCCTCCTAGAGTTGGAATTACAGACTGACTTCTACACCCACCTAGCATTTATGTGGTTTCTGTAGACCTGAACCCTGGCTCTCACACTTGTTCAGGAGGCGCTCTATCCACTGAGCCATAGCCCGTTTGATGTCTGTCATTAGGGAAGTGAAAAATCTCACTCTTTTCACCTGAACATTTATGCAGACTCTTCTGCCCACAATTCCAGGCAGAGGCCCATCTCTGATCTGTTTAGATTCATTGGCTTCCTAGCAGGGAAATCCAAAATTCTCACTAGAGGCTGCAAGTCAGGTCCTCACTGGGAAGAGACTCCGCACCTTGAGTCTTATCTCTGCAGCTGTTAAAGACCTGATTATGACGCGGTCCTCCCGGGCACTGGAGCTATAATCCCCTTTTACTCAGAGACTTCCTTATCTGTGGAACCTGGAGAGTTTCCTAATGTTGAATTTGGCTATATACCATCAACATAATTTAAAATGTTCTGGTGAGGATTGGATGCTTCCTGGATAGAGGGACTGAGAGCTTGCTTGCCTCCTCTGCTCCTCTTGTCATGCGAACCGGAAGTCACTCCAGCCTTCCCCGACTATACAGCAAAAGCACTGGGGTGTTGTTTTGCTTGTTTGTTTTTTAAAAAACCAACTCTGGTTCAGACGAGGTGTTCAAGAAATGGCTACTGCATTGCAGTATAATTAGAGTATACATTATATATTTTGACCGAATCTTAAATAAAAAAAAAGCTTTAAATAAACTTTACGGAAAATGCAAAGAGCAAAAGACTAAGGCTAATTTTGGTGCCATGTCAACTTGCTTACTCATTTTTAAAAAAATATCTATTGATTATATATACATCATGCAGCTTTCTGCCTGCATGTATGCCTGCAGGCCAGAAGAGGGCACCAGATCTGATTATAGATGGTTATAAGCCACCATGTGGTTGCTGGGAATTGAACTCAGGACCTCAGGGAAGAACAAACAGTGTTCTTAACCACTGAACCATCTCTCCAGCCCTGCTTATTCATTTTTATAGTTACATTTCCCCCCTTTTTACTACGTAATTGCCACTAGGCTTATCTCAGAAGTCGATTCTTTCTAGTTCCATAATTATGTGATGAAGTCTTGGGCTTTGGTCGTGGCAGCTTGGGTCCAAATGCTATCACTTAGCTGTGCACGCTGTATAGTGGGTGCGCCATAGTCACTTTCTGAAGGAATGAACAGTGGGTGAATAGCATTGTCTTGTGCCTGTTTCTCCCACACAGTGTGCGGGTGATGATAGCAGAGACTGCACCCAGCACTTGCTTTGAGAATTAGGTGAGGTCCTCCCTGAGAAGAGTCCAGCACCATCTTTAACACAGACAAAGACTCAATAGGTATGAACAATTAGGGGTTTTATTCCATAAGGCTACTGGGAATGAGAAGCTCCGTGTCTGACCACAGAAGAACTTCAGGAATTACGTATTCCCTTTGCTCTCCCTCTGTGCCTTTATCATTTCTGTCATCCATATCTTCTTTTGAAAAATGTCTGCTCTTAACAAAATCATGTACTCGAGCTTGGGCTCATTGCTATGATATTTTTCCCCAGTCAAAAAACTCAGACTTTTTTTTCTCTATATCAGCAACAAAGAATTATTTGTTCGCCAGGCTTCTCCAGGCACATCTTTATTAGTCATAGTTATTAATTATTCAAAAAAATAAATCAAGAATATAAACGCCAAACAGAAGCCCGGCATGTCTGCGCAAAGTGAAAATGCCATGTCATGTTACTCTAGAGAAGAAAAGGGTTTTCTGATTTAATACACATTAAAAAACAAAGGAGAAATAATAAAACCAGCATTTCCCAACTTCATTCTGATTTCCACTTATTACTTTTTAAAAGGGAGTTAAAATGTCTTAAAGAAAATTAGATATAGTTCTGTGCTATTATATTCCCTTTAATATTCAACTACAATTTATGTAATTTAAACTATAAATTTGAGAATGCTATTGGATTTCCCTGCTTGTTATTAAATGTGGAAACCTGTAGTGCCATCTTGTGGCAAGGAATCAGAACTGCAGGACATTACCTCCTTCGAACACTAAGACTACAGCTAGGAAAGGGTGTGGAGCTTAGAGTTGGGCATAACAAAGATTGATCAGCATATTTCTGTTAATGTGGATAGCCTTAATTTTAAAAGACAGAATCTAATGGGCTTACTACCCTCCAAGATGCTTCTGCAGCACGGATAATAGCCAGACAGGACAGGTTAATACACTGAATTGAAACTGTACAAGCTATATTATCAAACATCAGAACGTTTCAATTCTACAGCCAAGGGAGGAAAAGGTGGTCTTCTGCTCTGAATTACAAGGCTGCATCCATGGTTGAACCGAAGATATTGCTGAACATAATAGAAAAAAGGAGGTGTCTGCAACCCTGGGTAAACAGCTTACCACCTATATCAACCCATCAGAGTTATATGAGGCAGAGTTACCCTCTAGTTGCTATAGAGAGAGAATCTGGAGGGATTAAAGCAATAACTTACGGGGACTTGTGAATGGTCTTGGAATTTTGACCTCATTATAGGAAGATACAAAAAACATTAGTTTTCAGGATTAACATGAAGCCCACTACAAATGAGTTCAAGGCCTGTGCAAATGTAATGAGACCAGGAACCAGTCACCACATGCCAACTTTCCCTGATCGCTTGCTTGCACACGTGTGCTTGAAAACAGCTATGCATCAAGCTGGCCTCAAGAGGCATGAAGCAAGGCAGGGAAGAAATGTGTCTGCGTTTGAAGTTTCCTAGGGGCAAATGGAAAGCAAGGAGAAGACTTATTTGTTAGAGTGGAGTACCCTGAAAATGGAGACTCGGAAACAGCATCTGGGAAGCAGTCACATGATGGCTAGGAGGTAGACAGGTGACGCAAAGTGACGGCTACAACACTTGAAATGGACTCCATTCTCTGTGGTATTATTTTGATGGGCAAAAGATAGCTCCCAGGAACTATGCTGAAGAAAATGCCAAGCACAAAGGAAAATTTCAAACAAAGAATGATGAAAGGTATCTATCATCCTCTCACAGCCACTCTTATTAACAATGGTTGGAGTTACTTTGCTGATGTAAGGCCCCATGGGAGTTGTTCTCAGCTAAATAATTTAATCGCCTCCACTCCCTATAAGTTTAAGGAGGCGTCCTGCTCACACAGTGAGACACACGACCAGAGGAATTTTACTCCTAAAACCTTGCTTTGAATTTTCTTGCCTTTATGGATTTAACTTAGATCCTTTAATGCCATAATAATTTGGTTTCATATTGAATGTCCTTTGGGCTTTCATTGTCATTTATTTTTTTAAGAAGTTTTTTATGACTTCAAAATAATCCTTTTGGTGAAAAGGCAATTCAATTATAGTGACAGAATAAAAGGAACCCGATATGATACAATTCTCCACTGAGATCAGATTTACTGCTAAACCCAGATGATTTTATAAAACCAAAATTTGTATTTGCATTTCGAGACACTTGACTGAGAGACTTGCTCAGAATCGAAGGCATCAAATAGACAAGAATCTCTCATCAAAATAAGGCTGAGCTGAAATTAAGAGCTTAAGAGGCCCTTGGGGGAAGTCACAGGCACAGCCCAGTAAGGTTTGAAAGCATGCTTGTTAGACTCCAGGTCCCCTCCTGGCATCCTTCCTCACAGGCAGAAAATGCCTGACTCTTTCCACATTTGGATGAAGTTTCCCATGTGACATGGATGTCACACACAGACACACACACACAGACATACACACATACAGACACACACAGACACACAGACACACACACAGACATACACACAGACATACACACATACAGACACACACAGACACACAGACATACACACATACAGACACACACACAGACACACACACACACACACACACACACACACACACACCTCACCATACTCTTCTTAATAGGTACAGTTTCTGGAAGGCCCAACCCAAGTCTACATTAAGATCCTGGCTGCAGCATTGAATGACAGTCAGATTCTATGTTGTGTATCTCTGATTACCTATAGAGGTAGTGACGGTCATGTCTATAGTATGACAATATAGTGATTGGCATATATTTCCCCATAGGGTTAGCTGTGATCACATATATAAAGAAAGAGTTGACATATAGCTGTATTGTATATGTTTGCATGTAAAGTTTTATGTATTTCAAGTGTTCATAATGATGACAGAATAAAACTCAGTATGATGTGTCTGGAAACATGAACTTTCTGAAGATCAGGAATGAGCTATTAGGCAACAGAAAGGGAATTCTGAGAGGTTTAAGTGAAACAAAAGAAGCATGAGGCAAAGGGGCGTGGCAGAGCAGACAGGTGGTTTTGTCTGCATTAACTACCGCAGATGCCTAGTACGTTTTTTAAAAAGGAGTTGATACAAGTTTAGAACAAGCCCAGTAGTCTGAAATGAGCCAAGAGAATCTGGGGGAGGTATCTGGGGATTGGTATATGAACAGGGATTTGTGAGGCTTCTCTTCCATTAAATTCCTCATCTTTTTCTATTGTTAAAAACAAGTATTAGTATAACCCAGTCTGGCTTTCAGCTCTTTATCTGCCTGCTTCGTCCTACCAGAGCACTGGCGTTAATAAAAACACGACACAAAACATGTAACGCCAGTTTTGTTTTGTGTTTTTATCATAGCACCTGTTCCGGTTCATTATCCTAATTATTTATATCCCCACCTTCTTCAATTTCTGCCCAAAATGGCATGAGCCTTACGTTAGAGTTGTTAGACGTTCAGCTCACAAGTCCATCTCAAGTCCCTCGTCCACGCCTGCACTTTTTAATAAGATACAGTCTGTCCATGCACCTTACGGTTTACATTGTACCTCTTTTCCTAGACCTTAAGCATTCAGCCTGGCACCTAGTCATTCTTAATGGAAATTTATCCGCTGAATTAAGTTTGACTTCCTGGGGACTGCAAATGGAGCACCAGGTGGAAATGGAAAAGGACTATCAACCAAGGCTTTGAACTAGAGATCAACTTCTCCAGTGAGTAGAGAAATGAGGAAAAATGAGAAAAAATCGTCTGCTTTGCTGTACGTGCTGAAAGAGGAGAGAAGGAAGTGATTGAGGACCGGAGCTGAGGGCTCTGAGAAGGAGGAATAAGAACCAGCCATCTAGACTCAGCATATACATCATAGGGCTCATCCCAAAGCAGTTCAATGTGTCAAAGGCCTAAACAAATGGCTCTTCATATCCCATACTGGAGAACACTGTGTGAGACAACCAGAGAGGCACAGAGAGAAGAGCAGGCAATTCTTATCTTGTTTGGAGGCATGGTGTGTTAGCACGCAGTTTTCCTTAGAGAATCATCCCAAGAGCCTTAAACTGCAAAAGAATTAAGTAGAAGCAGTTTCTTGTCCTTCTCAGACTGTGGTTTTAGATCCACAAGGAAACTGGACTTTAGTCAGATGTCATCATAATCCCTGCTTCATGGGGAAGTTCAACACTATCTCATGATAAGCTGATGAAGACTTTAAAGCATTTTAAAGATAGATTTAAACTATTAATGTATCTATCTATCTATCTATCTATCTATCTATCTATCTATCTATTTCTGATTGATCTATGTATCTTGATCTTCTTTTGTAGCCCAGGCTGGCCTCCAGTTTATTATCCTTCTACTCAGCCTCCAGAGAGCTAGAACCACAGAATTGTACCCACTATAATCCAACCACTTTTTTCCCCTTCTTTTTAATAGTATCCTTGTGTTTTAGCTTAGCTTTGAAAGGATAGAATTATCTTTTACCCTTTATCTTCATATAAAATCTAGCTAGAACTTTTAACTAACTCTTCACAATCTACCTCACGTAAGTTTCCTTCTACGTTTGTGAGAATCCCCTTGTCTTGTTACCTTTTGCCTGCAACAATCTTGTCACTGGTAACTTGACATCACCATTGAGCTTTGGGGTCAGGTTTCACTGGCCTTGACTTCTTGATCTATCCCTTGGTAGTCACATGGCTTTAAGTTACTAAACTTTGCTTCATCGGTTTATGTATCTGTAATGCGACTGTTACCATGGGATATTCCTTAGAGAGTTTTAGATTTTACAGAAGAAATAGAGTGTTGTGTGTAAATCCAATGTACACTAATGTTAGGCACACACTCTGAAGACCCAGACTGTGTAATGAAGCGTTTTGCTACTACTAGTCTCCATGTACAGGAACTACAGGAAAAATGTATAACCTCTGATTCAGTTCCATTTTTGGACAAACAAAGATAATGGCAGTACTCATGGGATTTTGTGAGTACTAGGTGGGCAACTTCCTGCATACAGAGGGTTACAAGTGCACAACAACCGCTCAATAGTTGTTTATCCTTGGTCTTTAGTTTCATCAATCCATTGCCATCGATCCTTTACAAATTTGCTTATAACACCATGCCACCACCTCCTAGAATGTTGTGCTTACAATTGACAGGAAAACCAACCAGTAGCTCAAACTATCATACATCTGTTATTTATTTGATTAGCTAGCTTGGAGTAAGAAGACCCAACATTGATTGAACCATTCAATAACATCATCAGATATCCCACATTTTTGGGCTTTCCAGTGAGCCATTCTGAGTGCGTTCGTGAGAGCTCTCCTCACGGAGCCAAGATGGCCACAGAAGCTCTTAAAGACAGATCTTTACACAATGAGATTCACAGTTCTGTAAGTTCAGTTAGTTCAGTAAAGGGAACAAGATAGGGAAGGAAGTAGTAAGAAGAATTTCTCCTTGTAGATCTTTATCTTTTAATTTTTCCTTTCTTCCTGAAGCACATGGCAGGCTTCTTTTACAGATCTTTGCAACAATTGGTATTTACCCTGCTGGTACTGGTGCTCACCACCATGAAAGCCATGTAAACCAAAGGAACAGTTCTAGGGGAGGCAGATAATGGTGCTTACTATGCTTTCCCCACCTTACTTTCCTGCTGTGTTTCAAAACAAATGCTTTCATAGAATCTTCTTGCTAGTATCAATGGTCTAACTTCCTTCCTAAGCTACTGAGCCTTATCCATGGTGTGGCTAGTCCATTTTCTAATTCCATCTCTGAGACCCTACTCTGTAAGTCTATACTTCTAGATTCTTCTATCAGACATCAATCACTCCAACATGTCATATGCTTTCCTGTTGCTATGATTAGAATATATCTCATCCCCTTCTATCAAATTCATGGATTGAAATGGAATTTTCCATTCGATAGTACTGAGTGATGAGGTCTTTGGAAAGAGAGTAAATCTTGAAGACCCCTGATAAAAGAGACAGACTGACTTAGACAATAGGTAGAAATAAACATCTGCTCCTTTTTTCCTCTTGTGTCCCAGAAGGAAATCCAAATGACGGGAGCAGTGTTCAAGGTTCCTTTTTAGAGGCAGAGATTGAAGGGTCTCCAAGCTCTAGAATTGTCAGAATTTTGATCTTAGACTTCCCACCCTCCATAACTAACAGAGATATTTCCCCCCCCCCATAAGTTCCCTGGGCAGCAGCGCCTTGTTGCAGTAGCTGCTACTGGCTAGACCCATCACTCTCCTTCCCCATGATTTATCACTAATAACACGATTCTCTTGTCTTCTTCCAGATTTCACATACTCTTCTCTGTGCTACATTTCTACCCTGGCTTCCCTTCATGGTTCAGATCCAGTGTCTTCTACTGGTCCTCCATATTAAAAATACCCCTCAACCCTTCATGTTCCAAATGCTGTTGGTAGGATTCAAATGTTCTTGGGTATCTTAGTTCTAGAAAGACCCACATTTCTATGTCTTTTTTATCCATTTCTTCCTTACAATAATCACAAGACTGTTTACCAGGTGTGTGATAATGCTGAACATATGTTCAATGACCAGTTTACAGGTGTTATCTCCTTCATTCTGTCACATTAACCCAAAAGCTTGAGTTTCCTATTTTATGCTTTTTTTTTTTTTGGTTCTTTTTTTCGGAGCTGGGGACCAAACCCAGGGCCTTGCGCTTCCTAGGCAAGCGCTCTACCACTGAGCTAAATCCCCAACCCCGAGTTTCCTATTTTAAAGATGACCAAGTTTAACTCAAGACAGAATTAGTGATGTGCATTAAACTTAAATTCAACTCTTGTACTTTAAAACATTATTATAGTTTTTAATAAAGTAATACTCTATTAAGTGCTATCCTCATATTTTTAATTAAATGTGTATTTAATTAAAAATATGATTCGTGTTTATGCAATATGGGTGATCGTGATAGTCTCTGCTGTGATGTGTTCTATTCTATTTCTTCCTCCTCCATTTCTTTTTCCCGTCTCTGAAATTTAACTCCAAGGAACAAAATCGTGGGGTTTGAAAAATTTTGTTGTGGTGGTGGTTGATTAAATTACCTGGATATATGCCACAAACATCTTCTTTTTGTCTTAGTATTTGTTCTCTTGTTTTATAAAACCAAAAATACTTAAAGTAATTAAACATATATGGCTTGTATATATCAGTCCGCCTGCTAAGTCACAATGCTATTGATTCTATCCCACACTTTAACACAAAGTTGCTTAATTGTTACCATTAGTCAGGATCTGGGCCATGTGTTTCCAGATTCTTTGACCTCCTATTCAAAGAATTAAAAAGAGGTCTTATAAAGATGTGAAAGGGAGACAAGAAAATGTTATTTGGAATACAGATTAACAGAAGAGTGAGCACATGTTATGATTGACAGCTGGACACATTAATGAAGATACTCAAGGGCTCCAGGCTATAGTCTGAGGGTCTCTTTTTATGGGATCCAAAGGAAGGAAGGGCTGGATACTAAGGGACATAGTTTCGGTGGTTCTCTATTTTTATTGTTAGGTAACTATATAATCATTATTCTACCCGTCATTCTTCTTTTCATATGACATCTGATTACACTTGTATATCTACATGTGATTATATGCACATATAGATAAAAGATTATTTAAAAGTTATTAGAGGACATGGTATTACCTTATTGTATATGCCAAAAACTACTTTGGGCCAGATAGACCCTTCATAACCCAGATACAGTGAGAATATATTTTAAAAGAAACCACCTAAATTTGGTTGTTAAAAGGGGCTGGTGGGGTTGGGGATTTAGCTCAGCGGTAGAGCGCTTGCCTAGCGAGAACAAGGCCCTGGGTTCGGTCCCCAGCTCCGAAAAAAAAAAAAAAAAAGAAAAGGGGCTGGGAAATCCATACTATTGTTGAAAGGTGGAAATATTGAACCCTGATGCTGGGAGGCAGGGATGAGGGGTTCAGAGGTTGCTAAGTGCCTTGTTTGGAAGGAGTGCATTAGTTTGTGCAGCTGAAGAAGCTAGGCTGTCAGCTACAAAACTCCAACACCTGAGGTTTGCACACTCCCAGACCAAAAAGGCCTCACAGGGCACTAAATGTCCCACATGCTTGCCTGCCTTATAGTGTGTCCCTATTATCTCTTTAACCATTGGTCTGTAGACCACAGTCAGGTGAGACTATCATGTCTGTTATTTCCGTTCTCAGCAAGGCTGTCCCTGCACTTCTCCTGACCTTCCCTGCATGGCAGCGACATGGCAGAGGCAGCTCCAGGCAAAGACACATATGCCACGAATGAATGCAGGGCAGGAGTTTCTCTTCATGTTCTCCGGGTTATCAGTGAAGGAAAGCGCTCAGTTTCCTTCAGATTTCTTGTTACATATTTGCCTTAGAACATAGCCCTGTCATCCCTCAGTTGAACAGTCCCTCAATACCCTGTGAAACTGGGATTTCGCTAGCAATAAATAAAGGAAGGGAAATGAGCCTCCAGTTACCAGCAAAAACTGTCTCCCAGATGAGTAACGTACACATGAAAAAGGAGAGTGGTCCCTGCCCCGATGATGCCGGCTCATGGTGAAGGAGACAGCTATCAAGTTTAAAAAGCGTATGCACTGCGATGGCTGACCCAAACAGGAGTAAACAAAAAGCTGTGAAGCAGACTGGTGTGTGCTCAAGGCAAAGGGTTTCTGTAATGACTTCTCCATGGAGGTGACATTTAAATTGACACCAAAGAATGAAAATGAATTAGCCATGGGCTGAGCAAAATAGAGTGTGAAGAAGGAAGAGTAAAAAGACCTCAGTAATTATTGAAGAAAACCTAAGACAGAAAATAGAGCTTTTGAATAATTGGCAGAAGGTCGGAGAGGAATAAAGCATTTCGCTCACTCTTCTCCTATTTTATAGTCATATAATGCAGCCAAGGAACTCCCAACCGCCTTAAGATAATTCCAGGATCTCTTTTGGATCAGTGCCTGAGAGGTGTTTGGACAATCCCTACGTGGTTTCCATACTGTTTCCTCTTTCTTCCCATTTCCCACTGGCTGCACTTTCTTCGTGGCACTGACTCAGCCTTGGCCACTCATTTGAGAAAAACAAAACAAAACAAAACAAAAAACAAAACCTGTGGGACACTTGTTCCCATTGTCCCAGATCGGTAACAACTGAGTACCACACAGAGGCATGCTAGAAATAGAGACTTGTGAGCCCTCACCCACACCTGCTGGCCCAGAAACTCTGATGGTGCTGCTTAGCGACCAGCATCTGGTGTTTCACCGAGCCCTCTGAGTGGTCTGATACAGGTGGAAGAGAAAGAAACACTGTACCAGAGAAAAGAAGATGAAAGAAACAGAGTACTCGAATGTTTATGTCTGTGAATGTGGTGCTTAGAAGAAAGAACGTGTATATCCCTTAGACTTTCTTATTTTACCCGAGATATGCATTCTTTTATTTATTAAAGGATTGCATTGATGAAAGAAAGCTAAGAAAGGATAGGAAAGTGGACATAGGATTGAGGCTCAGGTAACTATGACTTAGAAAAAAGAAGGGAAAGGCTTGGAGGAGGGGAAAGACTATAAAGGAGTCAAAAGAGGTAGCCAAAATGGCGGAAGGCACATGAACTCTAATACCCTTTTGGAGAATTTGACCTGATTCAAAGACAGGTCTGACCAAGTAAAACATGATGCCTTCAAGCCAATGTACATGAAGTACAATTCTGGCCAGTAAGGTATGAAATGCGTATTAGAGACTCTCAGGAAAATTCCTTCATTCTTAGTTGAGGATGACTGGATAGACTGATATTTCTAGCACTGGATGTAAATGTGGGGAACACTTCCAAGACCACTGCGGCTCTCTGAAACTGAAGATGTCATCTGTATATATGCACATACATCTCTAATTATGTGTGCACACTGAGTTTTTTTCTATACACCAATGTCTAGGATGAAATGTAAGTTATATATTAGACAAGTAGAGATTAACTACAATAAAACAGAACAACTATAACAATATCGTATAGTAAACACAGAAGGTTCTCTGTCCCCTCCACTCCCTCCCCCATCCCCTTCTCCTTTGCGCTTACTCGACACTCGTTGCACTGTCTTTAACCATCTCCTCTGTCTGTGCCTATGTGATGAAGCGATGTGAGGTTAACTGCATGCACCAGTGGGTTCACTGTGACTGTAGCATTGGTCATTATCACAACAGCTACTTGAACTTAAGTACTGCTGGCCCTGGATGTTGACCTGATAACTAGGATATTTACAGTAATGAGTCAGGTGATACATACATACATAGGTATGTGATAAAAGGGTAATTTTTGTGCTGGGTAGAACAGTGTGAAATTTTTTGATGTAACTTAGAATGGTTTATTGAATTATTTCTGGAATTTTTCATGTAATTTTTTTTAAGATTTATTTATTTATATAAGTACATTGCAGTTGTCTTCAGACACACCAGAAGAGGGCCTCGGATCCATTACAGATGGCTGTGAGCCACCATGTGGTTGCTGGGAATTGAACTCAGGACCTCTGGAAGAACAGTCAGTGCTCTTAACCTCTGAGCCATCTCCCCAGCCCCATGTAAAGTTTTAAATGCTGTTGACAGCAGTTTTAGACAAAGATAAACCAGCACTTTGGACACTGATGTGGGGAAATTAAAGGAAGCAAAATCCTTGAGGACATGGTTGAGAAAAAAAATCTAAGAAACAAAAGTTTCTGTTGTGTCAGTTAATAGATTTATTTATTTATTCAGATGAATTTAGGATTTTTATTGCTAGGAGCTGGAAACAGCTTATGTGACATAGTGTTGTATGAAGAACGCTTCTATTTTTAATTGTGAGAGATTGATTCCAAATTCTTGAAAATATAGAAGTATTGTTCAGCAAGTGTTGAAAATCACTTGTCTAATACAATGGAATTAGCAGCATAATCTAATACAACAACAACAAAAATGATTTTAGAAGCAATAGATTAAGCATTTTGCTTATCTGAGAACGAATATGTATTCAGTTCGTGTATTCCTCTACAATTCAAGTCACATTTTAATATTAAAAGCTCAGCGCAACTAATTTTTTGAATTCTCGTTTAGCACAAATATGCAAATATTGAAAGTTTATGTGCTATCCTCCATCAACCTTGAGCCACTGTAGGAACTGAAGTCGGGGCTATGGAAAGAACATCTGGAATATTAAACATGCAGAGTATTGTAAACCCAAAAACACATCACACAAAGTCTACGGTTTGACTGGTTGAAATATTGATATCTTAATTTCATTTAGCAAATTGAATTATTAAAATACAATGGAGCCTAATACTTGGAAACGATGTTATTTATCACCGTAACACTGGGGTTACAGAAAGAATAGTAACCTCAAAACTGAGAGGCAGGGGTTGTATGTTATCTCCATCTCTGCCATCCATTTTGTAAGCACAGAAACCTCCTCTCTCTCAGTTAGCACAGTGAAGAAAAATTGGTAACCTATAAAAGTTTTCCGATTCTTTAATTTGAATTATCTTGAATTTCTAAAGTTAAAAATAACTATGGACACATTTTTATAAACACGCTGCATTTAACTCAATTTCGAATTCCAAATGGGTAATTGCTTCTAATTCCTAACTTGGTCTCTTTTCAAACATTTCTATTTGGAATTATTTACTGGAAGCAGGCTGGAAGCTTCTACAGAGATGAGTTTTTAATTAAAATACCTGCATGCCATGCACTCAGAAGACACATTTTAAAGAGAGGTGGAAATAGATTGTCACAGCGAAGAAGGAAGCCTTGTTTGTGAGGTAGTTAGAAACAGGATTACAATTAAGCAGGATTCCTAAATCAGCAACACATTCACTTAATAAACCATGAGATTAGTGTTGTTATTTTTATCAAAATGCCACCGCTGACATTTTTCACTTACACTGTATCATTTGTGCTCTAACAGGATTGGTGTTGCAGTCTGAAGCTTGTGGAATTTGGGCTGGGCTGAGGTTAGCATCTTCTATGGTAACGTGCTCTGTTGGTTCCGTGACCAATATGAGCATGTGCAAACATGAGAGCAGCAGTGAGTGAAGAGGGCTTAGGAGATGACCCTGTTGACAAAGGACTTGCCATACACACATGAGGACCTTAATTCAAAGGCCAAGCAGCCATGGAAAAATCCAGGTGCAGGAATGCATATCTGTAATCCCAGCTTGGGGCAGTAAAGATGGACAAATCCCTGGAACTCCCTAGCTAGCCGGCCTCAGTGAATTGGGCAGTAAATAAGAAAGACCATTACTAACATCACCCTCTGACCTGTACATGTATGTGCATACATGTGTACCAGCATGCAAACACAAACATGGGGGCACGCCCATGTGCACACACACACACACACACACACACACACGAAGCACATGCATGTGAAAGAGAGAGACAGAGAGACAGAGAGAGTCAGAGACAGAGAGACAGAGAGAGACAGAGACAGAGACACAGAAGATAATGAACAAGTATTTTCTATGTTGCTTCCCCCAATAAACACATACATAGTTCCTTTGACTTAATCTTCTCATTTGTTTCTTTACCACCCTTGCCCCCCATGTTAACTTATGTTCTTCATGACTACCGTTTCAGAGCATCTTCTTAGCATGTGCTTTAGTTACTTTTCCGTTGCTGTGATGTAATGCCTGGACAAAGGCAGCTTAAAGGAGAAAGGGTTAATTAACTTGCCTTAAAAGTCTACAGGGACACTGTCCTTCATGGCAGAAATGGTATACCACACAGGAAGCTGAGAGACACAACAGGAAGTGGAGCAAGACTATATACCTTATTTCCTTATGCAAGGTTCTAGCTCCTAAAGGTTTTATAACTTCCCCCAAACAGAGCCACCAACTGGGGACCCAGTGTTCAAATACACAAGTCCGTGGGGGGCCTTTCTCATTCAAACCACCGAAGTACATTTACAGTCTTCTCTAATTTTCAAAGGCAGTAGTACTTAACCTTTGACTTGATAAATATGACTCAATTGAGTTACACTGCTGTTCTTCGAGAACTTAAAAAGTAAAATGCCAATATAAATATGTGGTAATTATCACGAGAACTGTTCATTTTTAACTATTAAATTTAAACAAAGAGCAATTGCTGTTTGTTCATGCAAAACAAACAGTGCCTGCTTAAGATCTTTTTGATTAATCTGCTTCCCTGTGTGCACATTGATGAGGAAATACTGCCTCGGGCTACACACACACACACACACACACACACACACACACACACACACACAGAGGAAATAAAAAGGATTGTTGTTCTAGGCTGTTCATAGACCTTTCTCCAAAGAAGAGCTTCAGTGGTAAATAAGGCAGGATCAGCTGGAGGAAAGGGAAACA
This sequence comes from Rattus norvegicus, assembly GCF_021556685.1. Classification (NCBI taxonomy): domain Eukaryota; kingdom Metazoa; phylum Chordata; class Mammalia; order Rodentia; family Muridae; genus Rattus; species Rattus norvegicus. The sequence continues at coordinate 69,033,185 of NC_141548.1, forward strand.
GCTGGGAGGCCCAGGCCAACACATCGAAGGCTTGGCAGATGCAGCCCAGTTCAACGACAAACACTGGGAGCAAAAGAGGTGCTTTATTGCTGAAGAGAGTGGCTGATAGGTAGATGTAGAGGGATTTACAGGGCAGATCATACTAGAAACTACATCTGAAACAGGATTATCAAGGGGAGGATGCTTTTAACCACAAATTTTAAAAGCTAGACACATTTATCGATGGCTGTACTCTGCGATAGAGGTCACTTGCCAAGACTTTAAGGCGTACGAGAGGCGGGTCCATTCAGATGGAAGGCTGCTCTAGACACCCTCTCTTCCCCATCTAGTTCACTTCACTTGAAATAAAAATCTATAGAAAATTTCAAAATGGGAAAATTGCTTGGGATTCAGATTGGTGTGGGGAACCACAGAGAGGGTTTCAGGTGAACCCAGGATGGGATGGGAATGTCTATTACTTATGAGGTGGGGAGTGTGTGGGTGGGTGAAATTCCAGAAGATCAATAGTTTGTACTAGAGAAATGAACCGAGAACTCTTCGCTGTATTTGGGGTACTAGGTAGATTTTATACACTGTTAGTGTTACCATATCAAAGAAAGGCTCGAGACCCCATATGAACAACAATGCCAAGCAACCAGAGCTTCCAGGGACTAAGCCACTACCTAAAGACTATACATGGACTGACCCTGGACTCTGACCCCATAGGTAGCAATGAATATCCTAGTAAGAGCACCAGTGGAAGGGGAAGCCCTGGGTCCTGCTAAGACTGAACCCCCAGTGAACTAGATTGTTGGGGGGAGGGCGGCAATGGGGGGAGGGTGGGGAGGGGAACACCCATAAGGAAGGGGAGGGGGGAGGGGGATGTTTGCCCGGAAACCGGGAAAGGGAATAACACTCGAAATGTATATAAGAAATACTCAAGTTAATAAAAAAAAAAAAGAAAAAGAAAAAGAAAGGCGGGATGTGGGACTATCCTCCTGGAGGTATGGCTGGTGGGTCAAAATGATGGGAGGAACACAAGTGCTGGCAGGGAGTATTGGCTGAGGCCCCACAGGGAACTAAGGTCCTGACAACTGTGTATAGAGAGACATTGGGGGATTTAGGCTCTTTGTGGGAATGTTTGCTTCAGGAGAAGAATCCCAAAGGCATAGCTCTTGGTGGAGTTATTTAGGAAGTTCTCCTGTACTTGGAAACTTCATCGCAAGTCTGAATGTTTCACAGATGTTTTAGTTCACTTTCTGTTGCTGTGATAAATGACAGCTGGGGAAAAAAGGGCTTACAGGTTACACTCCAACATTGAGGGTAGTTGGGGCAGAAACGTGAGCAGGTACCAAAGCAGAAAGCATAGAGGATCCCTGCGTGGTGTCTTACTCTTACTGTCTCATTCTCCGACTCAATCTCATAGGCCTATGTTCAGGTTGCTTTCTTAGAAGTCCAGGCCCATTTGCCTAGAGATGGTGCTGCCCATAGTGATCTGGATCTTCTCACGTCAATCATTAGTCAAGGCAATCTCTCATAGACATGACCACAATCTGAATGAGGCAATTCTTCAAGTAAGGTTCTCTCCTCCACAGTTGACACTAAGTTCTGTCAAGTTGACAAATTGCCTAGCACAACATTCTTCGTGAATTCTTAGCTAAAAAATTTGGCGCGTTCATTCATTCTCTTCTCATTCAGCTTTGAAGCAGAACAGAAACACCTAGAGATGAAGGGGCCAATGAAACCATTATTTGGAAAGAGGGCTAAGGTAGAAAAGGAAATGATATCAATATGGACAGAGTTTGGTTCTTAAAGGGAGAACAATGACTGACTGACTGACTGACTGACTGAATGAATGAATGAATGAACAAGAACATTATAGTACAAATCAAGATAATATATGATCACAGCCATCTGGCAGTAAATGAATAAAAAGAGGTCTTTGTATAATAATTATTCACATAGCAAGAATTTGTCAAATCAAACTTCACCAAGTATACCAAGTATACATGTATAGTTCTAGTACTTGGAAGGTAAAGGCAGGATATTTTAAGGAAACATGAACTACACAGGCAGTTCCATACTAGCTGGGCTACATAGTGAAACTTTAGGGAAAAACAAAAACCGAAAAACCCTGAACAGAACCAAAGCAAAGCAACAGACAGATGCTGAAGAAGTACTTCAGGAAAAAACTATCCTAGGTGCCCAGGCAAAGGTAAACTTTGAGAAGCACACTGGGTGATAGAAGAGACACATCGATCAAGAAAACCTAATGAGCTTCTGGTCTGCATTTGTGCCCAGAGTTAAGGCTGTTCATCAGCCCTCCAGTACCAAAACCTACCTACAGAGAGCTGGACTCCCAGGAGAGCTCTCAGCGCTAAGCCCAAGGCTGGGGCCCAACATTCTCTCCACTGACTGTCAAAGAAGAGACACGACCATAGCATGCTGGGTGTGGGAGCCACAGGATGTCCTGCAACAGGACACTTCCAGTCTCCATCTTCATACAGAGCTAAAGCTGTCCCACAGTCCTCCAGACCCAAAACCTTCCCACAGAGAACTGGTCTCCCAGAAGTACTCTCACTCTTAAGATCACAGGCCCATAGGCCCACAGGAAGGACAAGCTCCAGTCAGAGACAGCAAGACCAACTAACATTAGAGGTAGCAAGATGGTGAGAGGCAAGCACAGGAACCTAAACATCCCATCCTACTTGGCATCATCAGAGCAGAGTTCTCCCACCACAGTGAGTACTGGTTATCCCAAAACACCAGAAAAGCAAGATTCTGGTTTAAAATCACATCTCATGATGATGATAAAGGTCTTTAAGAAGGACATAAATAACTCCCTTAAAGAAATACAGGACAAGTAGTAAACAAGTAGAAGCTTTTAAAGAGGAAACACAAAAATCCCTTAAGAAATTATAGGAAAACACAACCAAACAGGTAAAGGAATTGAACAAAACCATCCAGGATTTACAAATGGAAATAGAAACAATAAGGACATCACAAAGAGAGACAACCCTAAAGATAGAAAACCTTGGAAAGTGATCAGGAGTCATAGACACAAGCATTATCAACATAATACAAAAGATTGAAGAGAGAGTCTCAGGGGCAGAAGATGCCATAGAAAACATTGCCACAATAGTAAAAGAAAATGCAAAACACAAACCTAACCCAAACCATCCAGGAAATCCAAGACACAATGAGAAGATCAAACCTAAGGATGATAAGTATAAAAGGGAACGAAGATTCTCAATTTAAAGGGCCAGTAAATATCTTCAACAAAATTACAGAAAAAAACTTCTCTAACCTAAAGAAAGAGACATCCATGAATATACAAAAAGCCTACAGAACTCCAAATAGATTGGACCAGAAAAGAAATTCCTCCCATTACATAATAGTCAAAGCACCAAATGCACAAAACAAATAAAGAATATTAAAAGCATTAAGGGAAAAAGTCAAGTGACATATAAAGGCAGACCTATAAGAATTATACCAAACTTCTCACCAGAGACTATGAAAGCCAAAAGATCCTGGACAGATGTCATACACACCCTAAGAGAACACAAATGCCAGCCCAAGAGGAGTAGACAGCAGGAAATAACCAAACTCAGAGCTGAAATCAACTAAGCAGAAACAAAAAGGACTATACAAAGAATCAACAAAACCAGGAGCTGGTTCTTTGAGAAAATCAACAAGACAGATAAACCCTTAGCCAGACTAACCAACGGGCACAGAGACAGTATTCAAATTACCAAAAGCAGAAATGAAAAGGGAGACATAACAACAAAAACTGAGGGAATCAAAAAAATTATCAGATCCTACTACAAAAACCTAAACTCAATAAACCCGGAAAGTCTGGATAAAGTGGACAATTTTCTAAACAGATACCAGGTACCAAAGTTAAATCAGGATCAGATAAACTATCTAAACATCCCATAACCCTTAAAGAAATAGAAGCAGTCATTGAAAGTCTCCCAACCAAAAAAGCCCAGGATCAGATGGGTTTAGTGCAGAATTCTATCAGACCTTCGAAGAAGTCCTAATATCAATACTGTCCTAACTATTCCACAAAATGGAAACAGTCAGAACATTACCCAATTCCTTCTGTGAAGCCACAGTTACATTTACACCTAAACCCCACAAAGACTCAACAAATAAAGAACTTCAGACCAATTTCTCTTATGAATATCAAAGCAAAATTACTCAATAAAATTCTCACAAACCAAATGCAAGTACACATTAAAGGATTATCCATCATGATTAGGTAGGCTTCATCCCAGGGATGCAGGGATGGTTCAATATATGGAAATCCATCAATGTAATCCACTTTGTAAACAAACTCAAAGATAAAAACCACATGATCATCTCATCAGATGCTAAGAAAGCATTTGACAAAATTCAACACGCCTTCATGATAGAAGTCCTGGAAAGATCAGGAATTCAAGGCACATAACTAAACATAGTAAAAGCAATATACAGCAAACAGGTAGCAACATTAAACTAAATGGAGAGAAACTTGAAGCAATCCCACTAAAGCCAGGGACTAAACAAGGCTGCCCACTCTTTCCCTTCCTACTCAATATAGTACTTGAAGTCCTAGCCAGAGCAATCAGACAACAAAAGGAGGTGAAAGGGATACAAATTGGAAAGGAAGAAGTCAAAATATCACTATTTGCAGATGATATGATAGTATACTTACGTGACCCCAAAAGTTTCACCAGAGAACTACTAAGCCTGATTAACAACTTCAGCAAAGTGGATGGATATAAAATTAGCTCAAACAAATCACTAGTCTTCCTCTACTCGAAGGATAAACAGGCTGAGAAAGAAATTAGGGAAATGACACCAATAGTCCCAAATAATATAAAATACCTTGGTGTAACTCTAACCAAGGAAGTGAAAGATGTGTATCACAAAAAATTCAAGTCTCTAAAGAAAGAAATTGAAGAAGATCTCAGAAGTTGAAAAGATTTCTTATGGTCATAGATGGCAAGATTATTATAGTAAAAATGGCCATTTTGCGAAAAACAATCTACAGATTTAATGCAATCCGCATCAAAATTCCAACTCAATTCTTCATATAATTTTAAAGAGCAATTTGCAAATTCATTTGGAATAACATAAAGCCCAGGATATTGAAAACTATCCTTAAAATAAAAGAACTTCTGGGGGAATCACCATCCCTGACTTCAAGCAGTATTATAGAGCAATAGTGATAAAAACTGTATGGTATTGGTACAGAGACAAGCGGATAGACCAGTGGAATAAAATTGAAGACCCAGAAATGAACCCACACACCTATGGTCACTTGATCTCTAACAAAGGAGCTAAAACCATCCAGTGGAAAAAATTGCATTTTCAACAAATGGTGCTGGTTCAACTGGAGGTCAGCATGTAGAAGAATGCAGATTGATCCATTCTTATATACTTGTACAAAGCTCAAATCTAAGTGAATCAAACACCTCAACAAAACTCAGATAAATTCAAACTAATAGAAGAGAATATGGGGAAGAGCCTTGAACACATGGATACAAGGGTAAATTTCCTGAACAAAACACCAATGGCTTATGCTCTAAGATCAAGAATCGGCAAATGGGACCTCATAAAATTGCAAAGCTTATGTAAAACAAAAGACACTGTCATTAGGACAAAAGGGCAACCAACAGATTGGGAAATGATCTTTACCAATCCTCCATACATGGCTAATATCTAATATATCTAATACATGGCTAATATCTAATATATACAAAAGAACTAAAGAAATTAGACTCCAGAGAAAACTGGGGTACAGAGCTAAACAAAGAATTCTCAGCTGAGGAATACCAAATGGCTGAGAAGCACTTAAAGAAATGTTCAACATCCTTAGTCATAAGAGAAATGCAAATCCAAACAACCCTGAGATTTCACCTCACACCAGTGAGAATGGCTAAGATCAAAAACTCAGGTGACAGCAGATGCTGGCGAGGATGCAGAGAAAGAGGAACACTCCTCCATTGTTGGTGGGATTGCAGACTGGTAAAACCATTCTGGAAATCAGTCTGGAGGTTCCTCAGAAAATTGGACATGGTACTTCCCGAGGACCCAGCTATATCATTCCTAGTCATATACCCAAAAATGCTCCAACATATAACAAGGACACATGCTCCACTATGTTCACACAGCCATATTTATAATAACCAGAAGCTGGAAAGAGCACAGATGTCCTTCAACAGTGGAATGGATACAGAAAATGTTGTACATTTACACAATGAAGTACTACTCAGCTAATAAAAACAATGACTTCATGAAATTCTTAGGCTAATTGATTGAAGTAGGAAATATCAACCTGAGTAAGGTAACACAGTCACAAAGAACACACATGGTTTGCACTCACTCATAAGTGGATATTAGCCCAAAAGCATGGAATCCCCAAGAAACAGTTCGCAGACTATATGAAGCTCAAGAATAAGGAAAACCAAAATGTGGATGCTTTAGTCCTTCTTTGAAAGGAGAGCAAAACATTCACAGGAGGAAATACAGGGACAAAGGGTGGAGTAGGGACTGAAGAAAAGTTCATCCAGAATCTGCCCTACCTGGGGATCCATCCCATATGCAGTCACCAAACTTGGTCACTATTGCTGATGCCAAGAAGTGCTTGCTAACAGGAACCTGATATGGTTGTCTCCTGAGAGGCTCTGCCAGAGCCTTTTTGATATAGATGAGGATGCTTGCAGCTAACCATTTGATTGAACAAGGGGACCCCAATGGAGGAGTTAGAGAAAGGACTGAAGAGCTGAAGGAGTTTGCAATCCTATAGGAAGAACAACAATATCAACTAATTAGATCCCTCTCAATGCTCCTAGGGACTAAACTACCAACCAATGAATATACATGGAGGGACCCATGGCTCTAGCCACATATGTAGCAGAGGATGGCATTGTCTGGCATCAATAGGAGCAGAGGCCCTTGATTCTGTGAAGGCTAGTTTTCCCAGTGTAGGAGAATGCCAGGGAGTTGAGTTGGGAGTGGGTGGGTGGGAGTGACAGCATCTTCATAGAAGCAGGGGGAGGTGGGAAAGGGGAACTAGGAAAGGGAATAACATTTGAAATGTAAATACATAAATTATCCAATAAAGAAAATAAAATAAAACTTCAAAAACAGAAAATCGAACGCTGAATGTGCTCCATCAGATGCAAATACAATCTTACCTGAATCCAGAGAAGGGCATCTATTTAGACTTGGTAGCTAAGCACAGCTTCCCAGAGGGATGAAGGCCTAACTGGATGATGGGATAAACATTGAAACAGAGAAACGCCTGTGTTAGCAAATCCATTTAAAACCAAGAATCTTGCATTTCTTTACATGGAACTTCAGAGAAATGTATATAGACATCCTAAAGTTGTTGAAATGACTTAATGAGGACAGACCTTAGGGAATATGCAAGCCAAGCTGCGTGGAGCAAATGTGTCTCCCAGGTGGGTTTCTTTCTTTCTTTCTCTTTTTTAATCCTTCAGCCTTTTCCTTTACCTGACTTTCAGCCTTTTCCTTTACCTGACTTACATCCTGAATAGACCACTTACCTCAAACCCCAGTGGATTAAGGCTTCAGTGGAAATCCCTAAAATGAAGAATCACTAGGCAGCACATGCAAATGGATTCAACGTGGACCTTCTTATTCGACTATAGGAAAATCTCCTTTCCGTTCATAGTAATTAATCACATGGTTCAAAAGTCAAGAAATCGGGGGAACATGCCTATGTTTTAGGATGCGTTTGGAGAGGGAGGATGGGATAAAGAGGAGTCTTGACTTCTTCAGAAATTCTGTGTGCTCTATGAACAAAATTTTAATAGATGGAAAAAATAGAAATGAGTGTTTTTCTCAAAAGAACCATATTGCCTAAGGTACCAGTCTCTAGCAATTCAGCAACTGGAGTTTCACTGGCTTTCCTGGCCCCAGAATAGGCGAAGCCATGTTGGAGACAGCATGAAGAGATCAATGTTAAGCAGCTAAACCTCACTCTATGGAGATGGGCTCTCACATGATTGAAGTTAGCAGTCATGAGTGAAATTAGCAGTCATGATCTTAGATTAGTCTGAAGCCGCCACCTCCTCATATGAAATGACCATGCAAGCCCTTCTTGTGGGTTGAATGCCACTCTCTTGATTCTTATCTAGCCCCAGAAGTTATTGAATGATAGTGTGGCAAAGAGTGACTAATGACATGCTCACTACAACTTGACATGTGTTGGAGTGGCCAGGAGGAAGGAATTGTGTTATTATGAAAGCTGCACTGTAGTACAGAGAGGAAACTTGGAATCCTTTTGGGAAAAACCTCTAGGGCTAAGGCTAGGGAAAGCACACATCTCAAGGTAGGGAACTGAAATGAGTATGCTTTATTCAGAGCTGGAAAGAAGAAGGATGGTTTATTTTTTATGAGCAATTTACATAAGCCCAAAGTTATACATAATAATTCCAAACCCAGACCAAAGAAGGCATTGTGCCAGGATTTCGAGGGAAGGATGCTGCCCTCATTATCAATTGCTCCATAGCCAAAGTACCTAATATTTAGAAAGTTAGAACAATAATATATGTTTGTGTTGTGTCAGGAGTCTGGGAATAGCCTAATTAGGTCTTTTGCTTCAAGATCTCTCCCAGCTCCAACAAGGTGACTACTGGACTGAAGAAATTTCCAGGACCCTGTTTACTCTATGATTGTTGGCAGGACTTAGTGACTTATTGGACTGGGGCCACTCTAAGTTGCTTACAAAATGGCCTCTTAATGAGACAGAGCACATCACCCTAACTAATTTCTATTAAATGGAGAGCAAATCAGCAACCAGGGGCTTTTGATTGTCTAGTCTTAGAAGTGATGTATCACTTTGGTATATTGGTTTGCTCCTGCTGACTATGAGTTCTAGACTACTCTCCTGAGAAGAGAGGATAACACATACATATGAACAGGTAGGGGTCATTATGAACCATGCTAGAAGCCACTTATACCAGTCATAACAGAAAAATACCTATTACAGAGCTCTAACTCTGGTGACATTAGGCAGAAGCTCAGGTTGTAGAAAATGGGGACATAAGAGGGTGGTTGAAAAGCCAATCATTCCATTTAGGGATGTGTGGGGAAGAGAAGCCAGAAACAGACAACATATCCCTCCAGAAATATGTGCAATATCAGCTGGGTAATGAAGAATATGATTTGAATTCCACTTCATTCCTAATTAATTATCAATCAGAATTTTTCCGCATCTCGAAAGTCTTTGTGTTGAGTGGCCACAGACTGGTGCAAGGTGTTTCCCACAAGGCTCAAAGTGTGGGTTCTAGACCTTTACCTTCCTAGTTAGTAATCATGACATCTTTGCTTGTAGCATGTACTAACTAACCACCAAAATGCTGATTGATCTGACTGTCACACGCTTACTACTGTGCCAATAATAATAATATCCAGGAGGGTATAGTATAGCAACTGAGCTTCCCTAATGTTCATGATCTTTGGCTAAGACTGAGAGCTTGTTGTAGTAATTAATACCATATACCAAATATTTCCACTTTCCTTTCAGACAGCTGGAGTGACTGTATGTCCAATGTTTGGTTGGAATAACTTTGGATCCTGGGAATTTCTTAACCAAGTAGTATGAGTAGAAAAAATGAGTGCCACTAAAAAGAAAACGGGCTAGAGAGATGGCTCAGGGATTAAGAGATCTGGCTGCTCTTTCACAGGATCTGGGTTCATTTCTCAGATTGTATATAGCAGTTCACAACTATCTGAAACAGTTTCAGGGGATTCAATACCTTTTGGCTTTTGTCCGTGCCATGTGTGTGCATAGTTCACAGGCATAGATGCAGGCAAAGCACCCACATACATAAAATATAATTTTTAAAAGAAAGTAGCTTGAATTGGAATGTAAATCAGCAGGACACTTGCCTCACATGTATGAAGCCCTGGTTTGAATCCCCAGTACCTCAAAAAGAGAAGTCAAATGAAAACAACTTTATTGGGCTATAATTCGTGTATCATAAAATGGACCCTTAAAAATTACATGGTTCAATAATATTTTTTGTACATTCCAGCTATCATTGATAATTTCAGAGCATTTTCATCAGTCCTAAAAGGAACTCCATAGACACTAGGAGTCATTCTCCTCTCTCCCTGTCTCTTAAGGGAGTTTTTCTGTTTCTATGAATTTACATATGGATAATTTGTGATAGGTGGCCTTCCACTACTGGCATCCAGCTGTTTCCTTCACATAATGTTTCAAGCTCTCAGTTTGTATGTCAGGCCTACCTTGAATGAACCTTGTAGCATAGGCTGGCCTGGAACCCTCAGTCATCCTCAGTCTTCAGAAGTCTCGGATTTCAATCATGTGCCCAGCTATTTCATGCCTGTGTGTAATTAAATACTACCCCACTAGACGGGTACACTAGAACACTGTGTTTATTCATCGATTCACGGATGTCTGGGTTGTTTCTGAGTTTTAGGTTACATATCTGGTTGGCACATGCTCACTACTGTGCTAATAATAATAATATCCCGGAGGGTGTAGTATATGCTTTCAATTTACTTGGTCACACTCACAGGATGGTGGTTGCTGGGTTGGTAATAGCTGTTTTCCTTAGGAAACTGCTGGCTAAGATTCAAGACTCTTTGGGGGAGAATTGTCAATGAAGCAATTAAGTGGTTCCCAAAGAGCTTATACCATTTACTATCCCATCAGCAACAAATAAGGGTTCTAATCTTTCCACCAATGCTACTTATCTCCCATCCTTTCTCTTTATTTATCTTTTGTTGTATCTCATTGTAATTTTGGGTTTGTATTTTCTCAGTGACTAATGCACTTAAGTATCTGTTTATTTTCTTGTTGACCATTTGTATATCTTTGGAGAAATGACTATTTAAATCCTTTGCACATTTTTTAAATATATATATTCTGGAATCAAATTCTTTCTCAAATATGTGATTTAAGAACATTTTCTGTAATTCTTTGGGTCATTTTTACTTTGATAAAGTCTAATTAATTTACTTTTTCTAGTGCTTGTATCATGTATAATAAATTACTTGTTGAAAAGAAAATTCATTTTTCTATTTTCAAATATTAAAATTAATTCTTAGGAAAGATAAACCACTTGTTTACATGAAATGTAAAAAAACTAGAGGGCATGTGATTTATTCCTAAGTTAAGACTTTCACATCAGCTGGGCATAGTGGTGCACGCTTTTAATCCTAGCACTTGGGAGGCATAGGCAGAGACAGAGGCAGGCAGATCTTTGTGAGTTTGAAGCTAGCCTGTTCTTCATAGTGAGTTCCAGGACAGCCAGAGCTACAAAGAGAGACCCTGTCTGGAAAACAAACAACCTCAACAAGGAATTTCACTGCCTCAGTTTTACATCTAACTGTGTATGTGTAGTTTTACATTTGGCTTCTCTACTGGGGACTGAAATCCATTTTAGTTCATTCTTGTAAGTGACTTCAGACCTTTCCATGTGGAGATCTAGTTGTCCCAGCAAGTGATGGAACGCCTCTCTTCCTCATCTGTTGTCTTGTCATCCTTTCTGAAATTCAACTGAGTGTCAATGCAAAGGTTTTCTTCTGGTCTCCCAGTTCTGTTGATTTGATCTATCAAAGCTGTTGCTAGCTTCCTGTCAACACTGTGTGCCTCCCTTCATGAGATCCTCCGGGGCCAGAGAAGGAATTGCAGCACTTCGTTCTCCTGCTTCTTTGTTGGCTGGAGCCAGTGTGGGTGCAGGACCCAGGTGGCTTGAGAAAGAGCCCCGAGCCCAAGCACACAAAGTATACAGTGTGAGGATCAAACCCTGATTTGAACTTTTAATGCCTGAAGATATTTTCTGTACTGGCCTTGCCTGTCAAACACAGCATTGAAACTGACAAATTTGTAGAGGGTAGAGAAGAAATGCACACCAAACCAAACCAAACAAACAAAACAAAACAAACAAACAAGCAAACAAACAAACAAACAAAAAAACAGAAGAAGGGAGATGAACACGCTGGACAAGTAAGCCTATCATTACAAGTTTTGAACCCTTATGGTTTCAAACTAGCCTCTCTCCAGTTTCATATTTCCTGAAGCAGCCAGAGAAACCCCTGCTGAGATGAAATGCGGTCTAAGATAGAGGTCCCAGCCCATATTTTTCTGGGTGAAAAAATGCCGCTGGTATAGAGGCTGTGGTTCTCAAACTCCTGGACATTTCCCAGGCTCTGTTGGGAATCTCAAGGAGTCAAGGGGTTGGGAGATGGTGCTGAGGCCAGGGGAGAACCAAGCTTAGTGCAGGGTGAGTTCCAGAAGTGCAGAGAGGCCTTCTGCGGAAGACTTAGTCTCTGAAGGCCTCCCCCACCTCCCATACTGGTCCTTGATGAAGGAGACAGTCCTTGCTTGTCCGAACTGTTTATTCATGATGGAGAAAGGATGCATATGACTTACTCAGAGTGAACCAGAGATTAAATACTTTTTTTTGGAAGGGATACCCATGAAGTGAAACTCATTGGTTAGCTACTCAGGGCCTACCTAGATACCTCATTAGCCTGGAGAACTCTAGGCTCTATGCTATGTGACAAGTGGCACAGTCCTCTTAGTGGAGTATCAAAGCACATGCTCCAGGACAGGAACCTGGTTTGGAGTAGATTTAAATGCCTGCTATTCTTAATTATGGGAATTGCCAGAGTTCTTTAATCTGCTCAACCTTATCAGTCCTTTTGTCTGGTGGCATGGTTTCACTAGCCCTATCAGAGTACAATTGTACTTGGGGGTCTCCCAAGCACATGAATAGGTAGACCAACTTATAAGAAGACCTGTTAAGTGATCCCAAGAATTTGTGGGCTAAACCAAGCAGGTTCATAGATGACCAGCCTGTTTTGTTTCCTGTAGGCAGTGGCAAACTACTGAGAACTTGGGGAAAGTAATTCAATCTGGGGAAAGTACTCTGATGTTAGCCTAGGCATTCAGAGTGGCAAAGGTGACTGATTCTACTTTCTCACTTCCAAAATGACTGCCAAGGCTACCTTTTAATGCATTTTGTCTGCCTTAGCTGCCTGACAAAGTCCATAAACCCTGGAAAGAAACACCAAAGGAATTTCCATATTTAGCTAACCTCAGACCAGAAATATTTAAAAAAAAAATAAAAATAAAAAAAGATGGTCTGAGCTTGCTTCTCAGCAGGTCTTTCTCCAGGCAAACTACTCTATTTCCTCATTGTCTCTCAAGCACATTATTTCTTTGCCTATCTCCCTGTTCACATTTACATGTAGACAATTATTTATTCATTCATTTATTTATTTATTTGCATGTATGTGTGCGTATGTGTGTATTTGTGTGTGTGTGTGTGTGTGTGTGTGTGTGTGTGTGTGTGTGTGTGTGTTCCGTATTGGGTATCTTCCTAAATTGCTTCTCTACCTTACTTTTTGAGAGCTTGCCAATTGGCAAGATTGGCTAGCCAGCAAACGCTAGGAACTCTTGTGTTTCTGTTTCTCCATAGTGAGATTACAGGCCTGAGCCTCTGCAGTTGGCATTTTGCATAGGTGATGAGGATCTGAACTAAGGTCCTGATGCTTGGACAGCAGGCATTTTTTGAGCAATCTTCCAGCCACAGACCTTTAAATCTTGCCATTATTCCCTAAACAGTAAACAATGCAGCTACTTATGTTGTATTTGCATTTATTTCATAAGGTTTTATAAGTACTGTAGGGATGATACAGCACATAGGAAGATGTGATAGGAAGATTTGATAGGAAGGATTTCAGCCCCTATAGATTTAATGATTTTTTCGGGGAGATATGGCATCAACCCCATTTCTAGATACCAAAGGTAGACCATACTTCACCCTCGTTCCCTCAACCAGAAACTATCCTGCTGAATCTTGCGGTTTTCCATATTGGGTAGCATAGTGCCTACACACTCAAGGGTACAGTGTTTCAAAATGGTCAAAAACCATACAGCTCGTGGGATTTAGCTTTTGGATTCAATGGAGCCTTGCAGGGTCTAGAGACAAAATGGTAGACATTAACGGTGGAGGGAACTGAAGGCCCAGCCATCTGAATGTGGTGATCAGGAGTGATTTGGAGTGAGAGTTAGCAAACATCGTCCCAACTGTCAGTTCTTGGAATCATACAAGCAGACTCTGTGTAAGCGAGAGCGGCAGTGAACCTGTGTCTCTGTTAAACCACAGAGAAATGGGATAAGCTGATTTACAATTTCTAAAGGGGACTTAAACCACCTGCTAAGTTGTGGAATTTAATTTGCAAGATGAAGACTTGGCAATGTGACACTTCTTTCATGGCTTCATTTTGCTGTTTTAATAAAAACGTTCACGATGCTTTGGTTCCGTCTGTTAGAGAGGGGAAAACAGCTAACTGCTATTCAAACAACAACAACGAAAAAAATACAGCTTTCTAGAAAACTATATCCAGCACCACCAAAATGTAAAGCGGTATTTATAAATTTTAAACTTCTGCCTCGCTTCTAAAAAAAAAAAATGTACTAATTGTGTTACATCTTGGACTCAACATATAAATAATTTATGCAAAAATTTTAAATTTAAATTGTTCTACCCCATTCCGAATGCAAACAAATGCTTCAAAGTTATCACGATCATGAATCTCACTGCAGCAGGCTGCAGATTTTCATTATAACAATTTGTAAGCAAATATTTGGTTATTTTTATAAGCCACAAATCTGGCTGAAGGAGAAAATGATGTATAATAAACAAAAAACTGTGCAAGCTACAAAGAATGTTTGCTGCTACGTTTCTCGATGGGAGATAACAGTAAGCTATGGGTACAGCAGTTAGCCTACTTTAGTGACTAAATTTCTATAGGGTATTTTTGCCCCTCAGAATAGATCAATTATAACTTTCAGCAATTATTTGTCAATCATTAGCTCAAGTATTTAGTCTCATGTTGGTACATAAGAGGCACAATTTATGTAGTTTTGGGTTCAGAGAGATTCAGTTGTATCCAAAGCAACAATGAGAAGAGAGGCACAGAAATGGAAACGAAGTGTGGATTTTAAAAAGAAGGGGGAGGCACATGTGTAATCCCAGAATCAGGCAACCTGAAGCAGAGGGTTTGTGAGTTCAAGGTCTGTCTGTGCTGGATAGCGAAGAAGAAGGAGAGGAGGAGGAAGAGAAAGAGGAGGAGGAGGAGAGGGAGGAGGGGGGAGGAGGAGGAGAAAGAAGAAGAAGAAAAGGAAGAGGAGGAAAGTGCTTTCCATCTCATATAATCATCTTAGAAATGATTAGCTTCCTGTCTTTTTTTTTTTTTTTTTTTTTTGGTTCTTTTTTTCAGAGCTGGGGACCGAACCCAGGGCCTTGCGCTTCCTAGGCAAGCGCTCTACCACTGAGCTAAATCCCCAGCCCTTAGCTTCCTGTCTTGACTGCAGCTCTGGTAGAACTTCACTGGAGAAAAGCAGAGGATGAGAATGACCCATTGAAGCAGTGGTTCTTAACCTGTGGGTTGAGACTTCCACGGGGAATTACATATCAGATATTTACATTACAACCCATAATAGTATCAAAATTGCAGTTGTGGAATAGCAATAAAGTGTCTTATCAATTCCACAACCTGAGGAACTGTATTAAAATTCCCAGCATTAGGAAGGTGGGGAACCATTGGGTTTGAGGGTCTGTCGAAGTGCTGAGGTTTTCCTATGTTTTCTCCTCCTCTCAGAAAACTGTGTATTTTTCTTTCCTGAGAACAGGAGGATAGGGGAGCCTCCTTTAATGTTTGAATATTGCGTTTGAGGGAAGATGTCATGGCATTGTTTAACGGATTCAGAGAATTAGTCTCTCTAAATGTTTGTTTTAGATATTTGATTTTCAGTCTAAACCATTTAAAGGTAAAGAAAGTGAAAACCAGCAAGTTCAAGGTTTAGCTAGCAAGTCGTTTACCCATGGAACAAAAACAGATACAATATTTATGATTGCTACAAATTCTAACCAGTTAATTCTAAGTCAGAAAGACATAAAAAGTGGATGGTTTTGTTCTTTTACCTAGTCATTGCACAACAACATTTCTAACTATTGACTGTTTAAAGATGGGTCCAAAGTACTTCTCCCAAAGGGTGCTACGAGCAAAGTGACCTGGGATATCCCATATTCGTAGTGGTAAAGCCTGGACTAACAGGACAGGTTCTAATCATGGACTAGTAGAAACATTTTTCAAATTTGTTTGATTTTATAGCTCCCCCTTTGAAAACGGGTATAATAAAACTTTCCTTGCTCTCAGGGTATTGGCACAATAAAAACAAAATATAAAAAGCCAAGAGTGTTTTGTCAAGAGCAGACTGTTGAAAGTAGTCTGTCCTTGGCTATGTGGCCATGACTGTTAACAAGCACTGCTCTGAGCCTTTCCATAGGAAAGAAGTGAAAATAGTCATCACAGGAAAAATCTTACTCACTAAAGCCATTTCTCAGAGAAAAAAGAAACTATCATGCATATGTGTGTATGTACACACAAGCATGCCAACATACACACATGCCCACACGCACACAGGTGCATGCTTATCAGTATCACTCAAGAGCTAAACACTCATTTGGAGGTGGTAATCACAGTTGCAAAACATAGCACTTGGGAAGTGGAGGCAGGAAGATCAGGAGTTCAAAATTTCCATTAACTACACACCAAGACTCAGGCCAGCCTGGTTAAATGACACTCTGTGTCAAGAAAAGCATAGTACTACCTGAGGACCCAGCTATAACGTTCCTGGGCATATACCCAAAGGTGCTCCAACAGATAACAAGGACACATGCTACACTATGTTCATAGCAGGCTTATTTCCAGCCAGAAGCTGGAAAGAACCCAGATGTCCTTCAACAGAGGAATGGATACAGAAAATGTGGTACATCTACACAATGGAATATTACTCAGCTATCAAAAACAATGACTTTATGAAATTCTTAGGCAACTAAGAAAACATCATCCTGAATGAGGTAACGCAATGACAAAAGAACACAACATCATATGCACTCGCTGATAAGTGGATATTAACACAAAAGCTCGGAACAACCAACATACAAGTCACAAACAACATGAAACTCAATAAGAAAGACCAAAATGTGGATGCTTCAGTACTTCTTAGAAGGGGGAACAAAATGCAGGAGGAAATATGGAAACAAAGTGTGGAACAGAGACTGAAGGAAAGGCCATCCAAAGACTGCCACACCTCAGGGATCCACCCCACATACAGTCACCAAACTCATACACTATTGATGCCAAGAAGTGCATGCTGACAGGAGCCTGATATAGCTGTCTCCTGAGAGGCTCTGCCAGAGTCTGACAAATTTGAAGGCAGATGCTCGCAGCCAACCGTTGGACTGAGAATGGGGTCCCCAATGGAGTAGTTAGAGAAAGGACTGAAGGAGCTGAAGGGGTTTGCAAAGCCATAGGAAGAACAACAATATCAACCAACCAGACCTCTCCAGAGCTCCCAGGGACTAAGCCACCAACCGAAAAGTACACATGGAGCAAACCGTGGCTCCAGCTTGCCTCCCATGGCTTGTTCAGTCAGTTTTCTTATAGTACTCAGGATTACCTGTGGGGCACTGTTCCCATGAACATGGCCCTCTCCTATCAATCGTCAATCAAGAAAATGCCCTACAGACGTGCCTACAGAAAGTCTGAGGAGACATCTTCTCAATTGAGGTTTCTCTTCCCAGATAACTCTACTTTATGTCAAGTTGATGAAAAGACATAATCACAATATGTATGTATGTATGTATGTATGTATGAAAAATCACAAAAAATAAAAATGATATAAGGGAAAAGCTCTATAGACAGTTAACTCTCATAAGAAATCAAGGAATAGGATATATCTGAGCCTTTGCTGAAGCAAGTATTGAAGAGTTATCTTTCAATAACCAGAAACATCCAAGGAAAAAAAGGAAAGGTTAAATATTTTAACAAACAGAACAAAGACTACAACAGCAAAAAAGAGATCAGTGTGGCAGAAAGGAACTTTGCATGTTCTCTCAATTTAGGGAATAATTGTCTAATAAGTTAGAAGAATATGGAATAGAAATAGTGATTGTTTCATCTATAATATCAGAAATATAATTTTATGAGACATTATTTCAGGTTGATAGACAAATATTAGAAGTAAAAGAATACTTAACCAACACTAAGAAATACAATTTTATTGATTCAAAGTGCAGGCAAAGAGCTGTCAAAATACAGAGAGAAAATATGCCATTATTATCACTGGTTTTTATAAAGAACTAATGGTATTGAAAGCAATAAAGATAAATATGAAAATAAAAATATAGACTTTCTTAAATATAAAAATAGCACACATGCATGAAGTAGATTACTGTGGGAAGAGTTGAAAAAAATACCTGTCCTTAGATAGAACAATACGACAGACCAAAGGCCAGACACATCTTTCATGTCAATAAATGTAAATGAATTTGACCCACCTAATATAAAGAAAAACTTTTCACATTGGAGACCAAAGGAACTTTCAAACTTTGTTCTGCATTCAGGAGACACATCTAAAACTTTCAGAAGAGTTAAAATTAAAGTCGTTCTTGAGATGTCAATATCAGATACAGTGGAATTCAGGATGAAAAGCGCTTTACAATAAAGGTCTTTTATAATGCCAAAGGGGACAATTGATAGTGAAGATATAAAAGTCATGAAAATCTATGCTCCAATCAAAAGCAGTGACACTCATGAAGCTGAAATGATAGAAATTACAAGGAGAAATGAACAAAAACACACAAATGTAAGAGATTAAGGTCTTTAAAAACCTAGAAAACTTTATTTTACTTTTTAAAATGTCAGCTAATATTTTATGTTTTCTTATTGTGTACAACATGTTCTAAAGAACTACTTAATTTAAGTAAATAGCAAATTTTTTCATTAATTAGTATTTTTGAGATGAGAGTATTTAACATTCACTATTTCACATTTCAAGACTATAATATCTGTCTTAGATTGCTTTCTATTGTGATAAAATACTGACCAAAGCCAACCTGGGGAAGAAAAGTTTTATTTGGCTTATGAGTCACAATGTATCATGAAGGAAAGTCGGAAGACTTTCAAGACAAGAACTTGGAAGTAAGAACTGAAGTAGAGAGCACAGCAGAATGTTGTTTTGGGCTTACACTTCAGGCTCATGTACAGCTGTCTTAGACATCCTGGGACTCAATCATAGGAATAGAATGGCCCGCGGTGGGCTGGACCCTCCCACACAAATCATTAGTGAAAGAAATGCTCAGACTTGCCTTCAGTCAATCTGATGGAGGCAATCTTCAGCTGAAACTCCTACCCAGATGTCTATACTTTTGTCAAGTTGACAAACAAAAAAAAAATCCAAACCCCAATGTAGCTATCAAAAACTATAGCTCTTGAAACTAATTTCTCTTATCTAGTTGTAATCAGATCTCATTCAACCAACATTTCCCTCTACCAACAAATACAATCTCTGGTATCCATCATTGAATTTGGGCTTCTGGAGGTAGCTCAGTGAATAAAAGCTTTGCTGTAAAGCTCACACGTAGATATATGTTTTCCTCATATAAACATTTACATGCATATGCAAAGGTATACACATAAATGCATACACAGAGAAATAAAATTTGATGAATTTTAAACATTGATCCTCAATAATCAAAACATGTTTATTTCTAATGTCAATGGACTCATGAAAATTGAAATTTTTTTCCTCTTCTCATTTTTTTTTTCTTTTTTCTTTCTTTTCGGAGCTGGGGACCGAACCCAGGGCCTTGCGCTTGCTAGGCAAGCGCTCTACCACTGAGCTAAATCCCCAACCCTCCTCTTCTCATTTTTTTTTTTTTTTGGTTCTTTTTTTTCCGGAGCTGGGGACCGAACCCAGGGCCTTGCGCTTGCTAGGCAAGTGCTCTACCACTGAGCTAAATCCCCAGCCCTCTTCTCATTTTTAATGTAATCAAGGAAAGTTATTCTGCTGATGAAATTTCCTTCTGTGCATGATGGGTTACACTGTAAACGTGACATGGGCAAGTGGACTTTCGTACTGACAGCTGTCGGTGCTCCTTCATCTTATACATAAATAAGAAAGATTAGTAGGAACCGGAACTCAGTGAGTCATGTCCTATTTTGTAAGTCATTGTTGAAGCAAGGCTACAGTGTAGAGAACAAAGACCACCAAATACATCTGAATTTGCTTAGGACTCAGAGGTTAAGAGCACTGGCTACTCTTCCAGGGGACTCAAGTTTGATTCCCAGCACCCAAGAGGAAAGTTAAAAACTAAGATTTAAAATCATTTAAATATGCACATAAGGTACTACTTAATTACTGTCTAATATCTGAGTTTGTTCCAGAAATCAAAGGATGATCAAAATATGAATTGGCAAGGGCCTGGAATATAATTTGGTTGAGTTCTTGCCTAGTATATACAAGGTCCTAGATTTAGTTCCAATTTTGATGGCAGGTATACAAGTTTATTATCGTCACCATTGTCGTCATCCTTATTTTGGGTTTTTTGAAGCAGGATTTCTGTTTTAGTCCTGGCCATTCTGGAACTCACTTTGTAAGACAAGGATGGTTTCAAACTCAGAGATCTGCCTGCCTCTGCAGCCCGAGTGCTGGGATATAAGGTGTGCACCACCACACTCAGCTGCTTTTTTTTTTTTCTTTTTAAATTACATCTCATGTGAACACTAATACATACAGTCCATGGAGTACATATGGAAGTCAGATGACAATTTGCTGGTTGCCGGACTGAGTTTTCTACTACTGTGTGGATCTATGGGATCAAACTCAGGTTGTTAAAACTCGTCAGGGATTCTCAACTTCAAGGCCTTCACGAGTAGCTTAGTGAGACATTTTTTGAACACACATGCACACATGCACGCACGCATGCATGCAAATAAAAGGACTAGGGATATAGCTTACCAATATAGAACACTTGGCAAGTATTTACCAGGCCCTGGGTCACATTCTAGCATGGACGAGAGAAAAGACCTTTGCCTATTTCCCTGCTACATTTTATTTAGTTTTTCGTTGTTGTTTTTTGTTTTGTTTTTTTTGTGTTTTTTTTGTGTTTTTTTTTTTTTGAGACAGAGTCTTATATAGTCCAGGAAGGCCCTGAACTATGTAGTTTAAGATAACTGAACTCTTTTTTTTTTTTTAAAGACAAAGTTTCTCTGTGTAGCCTTGGCTGTCCCAGATCTTGTTTTGTAGACCAGGCTAGCCTTGAACTCAGATCTGCCTGTCTCTGCCTCCCTGGTGCTGGGATTAAAGGTGTGCTCCACCATGTCCAGTTTGGATGACTGAACTCTTGATTTTCCTGCCACCCCCCGCCCCCACCAGTGATGGGATTACAGGCATGTGCAACCTACCTACCTAGACTTTTAGTTACTATTGAATGAAAGATCTAATGTTATAGTAAAAATATTTCTGGTATGTGGACACACAGCACACACACACACACACACACACACACACACACACACATACACAGAGAGAGAGAGAGAGAGAGAGGATCAAAAGGTATATCTACTTAGAAAAGTAGATTCAACACCCCAAACACAAAACCAGGTTGGGCTGAGCTTGGATTTCCTGATAGCCTACTCCTAACTCTAAGGAAAAAGTAATGAGCCATACATACATACATCCACATGCCCAGGTATCTGTGATCCAGACTGGAAAAACAAACTCAGAATAGTCCCAAGTCAATATGGGAAACTATGGGAGAGAAACCTAAGGTGTCTCAGGAACAGTTTTAAGTGGGAATCCTCTAATCCTACTTGGTTAGTTCTTTTCTGTGAGTTTCTTAGTATGAGTCCAAACCTCTTACAAAACACCTTCAAACACAAGTTATGGCTGCAAGTCTGGAAAGCTCTGTACAAGAACTATGTAAATAATGGCTCAAGAGAACTGAGGACCAGATCCCCTGTGCCCCACAGTTAGAATAAGCAGTTGAAGCCTAGATGGTTTTCCTCTTCTTGGCAGATGGTCGTTCAAATACATCTCACACCTCTGCTGCCTTTGTTTAAAGACTTTTGTGTTCTGGGCACTCTTTTGCCCATGCACAAAGGTATCTTGGTCCACAAGGTGGGTGTACTTGGTGCGACCAGACTGTCCAAACTTCCTGACCTGCATGACTTTTGGAAGAATGGTGTTGTTGAAGTGGTCCTCAAGAGTAGGTGCACTAAAATCTCTCTTGTAGATTTCTTCATCCTTATCCATGAAGAAGGCACGTCGGTGATAATATGTCTGTGTACTCCACAGACTCAGACTCTGACTCGGTCTCCTCCCCAGAGCGTCCTTCGTCTTCCACCTCCATGACTTCTATCTCTATCTTTTCTCTCCTGTGCTTGCTGGCGTGCCATGCCACGGCACCACTCTATTTCTTCATCGTCAATTTCTTCCTCTTCTTCCTCACTGCTATCTTCCGGTTCCATGCGCCAAGCGTCTCCTTCTACTTCTGAGTCTCTTTCTCCTACTACTTTAGGTTCCACTATTTTTCTGTGTTGAGCCAATCTTCCGTATCTTCACTAATGTGATCGGGGGTCACTGGATAAATCCTCCTCCTGTTCCTTAGGCTCTTCTTCTTGTTCCTTAGCTTTCTTAATGAGCTGGAATCCTTCACCCTCTTCATCTTCATTTACTCCACAGGGGCGTAATCTGGTCTCTTCCCAGGCACATAAAGTTTTACCCTTCCTTTTTCCATTGAAATCTCACATTTCTCATGGCGAATTGGGACAGTCCCAGCCGTAGACTGAATGAGCGGCTGCTTCACGACTGAGCTTGGGACCCATATGGTGATGGCTGCCATGGAGACTCCCCAAAATGGACTGAATCCCAACAACGAAGAGCAAGGAACAGAACACCACTTCCCACCTAGCTTTGCCGGACCCTGCTGCGCTACTGACAGAAACTACTTCCGGCAGAGGTAGAGGAACTGGAAGTGTACAACTGGAAAGTGAAATATTTTTAAACACAGTGGATGTATTTTATCACAAACAGATTAATGGTCACCATCAAGCAAAACCAGAAATAAACCAGAAAAACCAAAGATCACTTCATGTGATAATACAAAAGTTTTAATTATATACAATTAATGTATGCAAATAAGAAAAATCTTATAAGGTTCTTAACTTGTGATGTACACACAAAAGGGCTATAATACAAAATTACACAATTTCTAAAAGCAGAACAAAACCAAAGGAAAAAACATAAGTCTGTATTAATAAATAAAACTAAGTTTAAATAACAGGAAAAAAAGTTAAGTTTGAACCTTGTGTCTTGGCAGAAAAAGAAAAGAAGAATCTGGTTTACTAGGGAGAACAAGGGGAATATAATTATATAAATTAGAAAGTGACAATGTGAGAGTAACCCCAGAAGGAAGCCATTCAAAGAATTCTAAGGTTACTCAATTCTATGCAAATAAATGGAAAAATCTGGATTAAATGAATAAATTACCATAAAAAGATAGGCAGTGCAAGCATACCAAATTTTAAGAAATATCCATTGTCAGCAAAGTACAAAAAAAGAAAAAAAAAGAAAAGAAAAGAAAGGAAGGAAGAAATTAACAAATTCACCAGCCACAGACAACTTTCTAGGAATTTCTGTGACACTTTTCAGAAAAACGACTTGCATGTCACTCCCAAGGATGGGAGCAGTTTAAGTTGTAAACCTGTGTTTCTCATGCTGGCAAGATCTACACAGAGAATTAAACATGGGGAAAGAACGTATACAAAAGCCTTAACAGAAGGGTGATCAGCACTTACGACAGCTGTTTTCTTCTTAATTTAATGTGGTCTTGGTTAATATACTGGGGATTTATTTCACCTAAAAAACTTGCTCCTCAATTTCACACAGAAAAGTACAAACAGCAATGACAACAAAAACCTCAGTAATAAAACATGGTGATTCTTTTTTATGTATTTAATGCTTTTTGTACAATGTATTTCCATCATGTTGCCTCTTCTCCAACTTCTTCCTGATTCTCCTCACCCCCTTGCCCACTCAACTTCATGTTCTTTGTCTCCCTCCCAACATAGTCAAAACATGTTATAATAAAACAAACTACCCTGCCTCCACAAATGGGATTGTACTGGCTGGTTTTGTGTGTCAACTTGACACAAGCTGGAGTTATCACAGAGAAAAGAAAAGAGCCTCAGTTGAGGAAATACTTCCATGAGACCCAGCTGTAAGGCATTTTTCAACTAGTGATCAAGTGGGGAGGACCCAGTGTGGGTGGTACAATCCCTGGGCTGGTGGTCTTGGGTTCTATAAGAGAGCAGGCTGAGCAAGCCAGGGAAAGCAAGCCAGTAAGTAACGTCCCTCCATGGCCTCTGCATCAGCTCCTGCTTCCTGACCTGCTTTAGTTCCTGATGAGCAATGTGAAAGTGTAAGCTGAATAAACCCTTTCCTTCCCAACTTGCTTCTTGGTCATGATGTTTGTGCAGGAATAGAAACCCTGACTGAGACAGGGATCTATGAGGAAAAGGAGGAAGGGAGATTGTAAGAGCCACAAGTGGTTGATTTCTCTAGGGAAGCAGTGTCTTCCAGATGCAATAACCTGATACACAGATGAACTCACACGGGCTGAGGCAACATACGTAAGACCTGCACACATTCCAGATGGAATTCCAGCACGAGGAGGAAGTGGACACAGGTCGCCATCCCAAACCAACAAGCTATTTGCAATTGATACCTGTAAATCCATTTTCCACCATGGGATGTCAATGGGTATATCAACTACGCTTTAGGGAAGGCCCCATGCCTGGGAATAATTGACCAACCCAAAACACGAAGATTCTCAATACAAGAAAAAGAAAAAGATAGCTATCACTCTACCAGATACATACTACTAATACATATTTATACAGCTAAATAGGTTAAATCAAATATCATAAACACTCCCCGATAATGGGCAAAGGGACACCTTGTTGTTGTTGGTGATGTTCTTACATCAGTCAGAGGCAGTGCAGATCACAGTTCCTTGTTCATCCAGCTTGATTTCTGGCTTGATGGCCAAAGCCCCCCACCTCACCTCACCACCTGCAGCAGTCGGGAGAACTCGGGTCATGAGAGTAGATGAGCTGGCCCTGACCCTGGCTGGTTGCAGCATTTGGGAGAGCAGGCCAGTAGAACTGGCCCAGGCAGACGGGGGCCCATGTGAGCCAAGTCCAAAGTCAAGAGCATGAGAGAGGAAGGTGAAATGGCTGTGTGTGGGATAATGTCTTCCCCTTCCTCCCTCACCACATGCAGTAGTGGGGAGAGCTGACCCTGGGGGTCATCAGGGCAGGGTGCCCCCCACCACACACACACACTGCCTCCTTATTAACTGTATGTAGCACTAGGGAGAGAAGGGCCTGCACTTCACTTGGGCAACACAGTGGATGTGGCCCTGATGGGGAAGGCACCAGTGAGCCATCCCTTAAGATCTGAGAGCAGGAGGACTATCCCAGCCCCTCACAGGCTGCAGCACTTTGGGGAGAGTGGTCCCTAAACTTTGACTGGGAGCTGGCTCTGGAGGCATGGGTGTAGGTGAACCAGGTCCAAGGGTGTGAGAGTAGGGGAGCAGACCCTACTTCCTGCTGATGGTGGCCTTAGGTTGCCTCGTTGGAGCAGAGCAGGAGAGCTCATCCTGAGAGAGAGCTGATGGGCTGACCAGCTCAGTTGTCACCCAGCCCCAGATCCAGGGTTCTGAGTTGGCCCACCCCAAAATCTCTATCATCTGTGAATGGCTGAGAATTCTCGAAAGGGCCAGTCCTGTTGTTCCAAAGCTGCAGTATCTGCACGACACAGGGCAAAACCAGGATCAACTGTGAGGAATTTCAGTGAGGATCCAATATTGATGTTGTCACAGAAGCCAAAGATATCAAACCAGACCAAGGACTCGTGTACTGAACATGTGCAAGTGAAGATATGTGTACTGTATACAGAGGGGTGTCCTGTGGAGACACTCTGCAGCGTCCATGATGAGATGCTTTCTATGCTTTTTATTATTATTATTGTTGTCTGCTTGTGTGTGTGTTTTATTTTGCAGGGGATATGAGAGCATGGGGAGATGAGCTGGAATGGGTACATCATGTAAAACTAACAAAGAATCAATAAAAAGTTTTTTTTTTAAAGGAAGGACAAAACTAGCCAACTGTGATTTATATAACTGTTTCAAAAATGTATATAATTTATCTGTTTAAAGAAATTGTGTCTAGGACTGTTAGAATAACTAATGTCATTGGCCCTTGATAGAATTTCCTAAGATTATGTAACTTTATTTTCAGAATCTTTAAATGTTTTATGACATTGTGCATTTTGATGTCCTCTTTGTTTGCTGAAATAAGTAAATTCTAAAATCAAAATTAAAGAATATATCATAAAACTTAAGAATTTAATTTTTTCTCGAAGCAGCACCTCCCATCTTCTAGGAGACTCCACTTCTTTTTTTTTTTTTTTTTTTTTTTATTAACGAGTATTTCTTATATACATTTCGAGTGTTATTCCCTTTCCCGGTTTCCGGGCAAACATCCCCCTCCCCCCTCCCCCCTCCCCTTCCTTATGGGTGTTCCCCTCCCAACCCTCCCCCCATTGCCGCCCTCCCCCCATAGACTAGTTCACTGGGGGTTCAGTCTTAGCAGGACCCAGGGCTTCCCCTTCCACTGGTGCTCTTACTAGGATATTCATTGCTACCTATGGGGTCAGAGTCCAGGGTCAGTCCATGTATAGTCTTTAGGTAGTGGCTTAGTCCCTGGAAGCTCTGGTTGCTTGGCATTGTTGTACTTTTGGGGTCTCGAGCCCCTTCAAGCTCTTCCAGTTCTTTCTCTGATTCCTTCAACAGGGGACCTATTCTCAGTTCAGTGGTTTGCTGCTGGCATTCGCCTCTATATTTGCTGTATTCTGGCTGTGTCTCTCAGGAGCGATCTACATCCGGCTCCTGTCGGTCTGCACTTCTTTGCTTCATCCATCTTGTCTAATTGGGTAGCTGTATATGTATGGGCCACATGTGGGGCAGGCTCTGAATGGGTGTTCCTTCAGTCTCTGTTTTAATCTTTGCCTCTCCCTTCCCTGCCAAGGGTATTCTTTTTCCTCATTTAAAGACGGAGTGAAGCATTCACATTTTGATCATCCGTCTTGAGTTTCGTTTGTTCTAGGGATCTAGGGTAATTCAAGCATTTGGGCTAATAGCCACTTATCAATGAGTGCATACCATGTATGTCTTTCTGTGATTGGGTTAGCTCACTCAGGATGATATTTTCCAGTTCCAACCATTTGCCTACGAATTTCATAAACTCGTTGTTTTTGATAGCTGAGTAATATTCCATTGTGTAGATGTACCACATTTTCTGTATCCATTCCTCTGTTGAAGGGCATCTGGGTTCTTTCCATTTTCTGGCTATTATAAATAAGGCTGCGATGAACATAGTGGAGCACGTGTCTCTTTTATATGTTGAGGCATCTTTTGGGTATATGCCCAAGAGAGGTATAGCTGGATCCTCAGGCAGTTCAATGTCCAATTTTCTGAGGAACCTCCAGACTGATTTCCAGAATGGTTTTACCAGTCTGCAATCCCACCAACAATGGAGGAGTGTTCCTCTTTCTCCACATCCTCGCCAGCATCTGCTGTCACCTGAGTTTTTGATCTTAGCCATTCTCACTGGTGTGAGGTGAAATCTCAGGGTTGTTTTGATTTGCATTTCCCTTATGACTAAAGATGTTGAACATTTCTTTAGGTGTTTCTCAGCCATTCGGCATTCCTCAGCTGTGAATTCTTTGTTTAGCTCTGAACCCCATTTTTTAATAGGGTGATTTGTTTCCCTACGGTCTAACTTCTTGAGTTCTTTGTATATTTTGGATATAAGGCCTCTATCTGTTGTAGGATTGGTAAAGATCTTTTCCCAATCTGTTGGTTGCCGTTTTGTCCTAACCACAGTGTCCTTTGCCTTACAGAAGCTTTGCAGTTTTATGAGATCCCATTTGTCGATTCTTGATCTTAGAGCATAAGCCATTGGTGTTTTGTTCAGGAAATTTTTTCCAGTGCCTATGTGTTCCAGATGCTTCCCTAGTTTTTCTTCTATTAGTTTGAGTGTGTCTGCTTTGATGTGGAGGTCCTTGATCCACTTGGACTTAAGCTTTGTACAGGGTGATAAGCATGGATCGATCTGCATTCTTCTACATGTTGCCCTCCAGTTGAACCAGCACCATTTGCTGAAAATGCTATCTTTTTTCCATTGGATGGTTTTGGCTCCTTTGTCAAACATCAAGTGACCATAGGTGTGTGGGTTCATTTCTGGGTCTTCAATTCTATTCCATTGGTCTATCTGTCTGTCTCTGTACCAATACCATGCAGTTTTTATCACTATTGCTCTGTAATACTGCTTGAGTTCAGGGATAGTGATTCCCCCTGAAGTCCTTTTATTGTTGAGGATAGCTTTAGCTATCCTGGGTTTTTTGTTATTCCAGATGAATTTGCAAATTGTTCTGTCTAACTCTTTGAAGAATTGGATTGGTATTTTGATGGGGATTGCATTGAATCTGTAGATTGCTTTTGGTAAAATGGCCATTTTTACTAAATTAATCCTGCCAATCCATGAGCATGGGAGATCTTTCCATCTTCTGAGGTCTTCTTCAATTTCTTTCCTCAGTGTCTTGAAGTTCTTATTGTACAGATCTTTTACTTGCTTGGTTAAAGTCACACCGAGGTACTTTATATTATTTGGGTCTATTATGAAGGGTGTCGTTTCCCTAATTTCTTTCTCGGCTTGTTTCTCTTTTGTATAGAGGAAGGCAACTGATTTATTTGAGTTAATTTTATACCCAGCCACTTTGCTGAAGTTGTTTATCAGCTTTAGTAGTTCTCTGGTGGAACTTTTGGGATCACTTAAATATACTATCATGTCATCTGCAAATAGTGATATTTTGACCTCTTCTTTTCCGATCTGTATCCCCTTGATTTCCTTTTGTTGTCTGATTGCTCTGGCTTGAACTTCAAGAACTATATTGAATAAGTAGGGAGAGAGTGGGCAGCCTTGACTAGTCCCTGATTTTAGTGGGATTGCTTCAAGTTTCTCTCCATTTAGTTTAATGTTAGCAACTGGTTTGCTGTATATGGCTTTTACTATGTTTAGGTATGGGCCTTGAATTCCTATTCTTTCCAGGACTTTTATCATGAAGGGGTGTTGAATTTTGTCAAATGCTTTCTCAGCGTCTAATGAAATGATCATGTGGTTTTGTTTTTTCAGTTTGTTTATATAATGGATCATGTTGATGGTTTTCCGTATATTAAACCATCCCTGCATGCCTGGGATGAAGCCTACTTGATCATGGTGGATGATTGTTTTGATGTGCTCTTGAATTCGGTTTGCCAGAATTTTATTGAGTATTTTTGCGTCGATATTCATAAGGGAAATTGGTCTGAAGTTCTCTTTCTTTGTTGTGTCTTTGTGTGGTTTAGGTATAAGAGTAATTGTGGCTTCGTAGAAGGAATTCGGTAGTGCTCCATCTGTTTCAATTTTGTGGAATAGTTTGGATAATATTGGTATGAGGTCTTCTATGAAGGTTTGATAGAATTCTGCACTAAACCCGTCTGGACCTGGGCTCTTTTTGGTTGGGAGACCTTTAATGACTGCTTCTATTTCCTTAGGAGTTATGGGGTTGTTTAACTGGTTTATCTGTTCCTGATTTAACTTCGATACCTGGTATCTGTCTAGGAAATTGTCCATTTCCTGAAGATTTTCAAATTTTGTTGAATATAGGTTTTTATAGTAAGATCTGATGATTTTTTGAATTTTCTCTGAATCTGTAGTTATGTCTCCCTTTTCATTTCTGATTTTGTTAATTTGGACGCACTCTCTGTGTCCTCTCGTTAGTCTGGCTAAGGGTTTATCTATCTTGTTGATTTTCTCAAAGAACCAACTTTTGGTTCTGTTGATTCTTTCTATGGTCCTTTTTGTTTCTACTTGGCTGATTTCAGCTCTGAGTTTGATTATTTCCTGCCTTCTACTCCTCCTGGGTGTATTTGCTTCTTTTTGTTCTAGAGCTTTTAGGTGTGCTGTCAAGCTGCTGACATATGCTCTTTCCTGTTTCTTTCTGCAGGCACTCAGCGCTATGACTTTTCCTCTTAGCACAGCTTTCATTGTGTCCCATAAGTTTGGGTATGTTGTATCTTCATTTTCATTAAATTCTAAAAAGTTTTTAATTTCTTTCTTTATTTCTTCCTTGACCAGGTTATCATTGAGTAGAGCATTGTTCAATTTCCACGTATATGTGGGCATTCTTCCCTTATTGTTATTGAAGACCAGTTTTAGGCCGTGGTGGTCCGATAGCATGCATGGGATTATCTCTATCTTTCTGTACCTGTTGAGGCCCGTTTTTTGACCAATTATATGGTCAATTTTGGAGAAAGTACCATGAGGAGCTCAGAAGAAGGTATATCCTTTTGCTTTAGGATAGAATGTTCTATAAATATCCGTTAAGTCCATTTGGCTCATGACTTCTCTTAGTCTGTCGACATCACTGTTTAATTTCTGTTTCCATGATCTGTCCATTGATGAGAGTGGGGTGTTGAAGTCTCCCACTATTATTGTGTGAGGTGCAATGTGTGTTTTGAGCTTTAGTAAGGTTTCTTTTACGTATGTAGGTGCCCTTGTATTTGGGGCATAGATATTTAGGATTGAGAGTTCATCTTGGTGGATTTTTCCTTTGATGAATATGAAGTGTCCTTCCTTATCTTTTTTGATGACTTTTAGTTGGAAATTGATTTTATTTGATATTAGAATGGCTACTCCAGCTTGCTTCTTCTGACCATTTGCTTGGAAAGTTGTTTTCCAGCCTTTCACTCTGAGGTAGTGTCTGTCTTTGTCTCTGAGGTGTGTTTCCTGTAGGCAGCAGAATGCAGGGTCCTCGTTGCGTATCCAGTTTGTTAATCTATGTCTTTTTATTGGGGAGTTGAGGCCATTGATATTGAGAGATATTAAGGAATAGTGATATTGCTTCCCGTTATATTCATATTTGGATGTGAGGTTATGTTTGTGTGCTTTCATTCTCTTTGTTTTGTTGCCAAGACGATTAGTTTCTTGCTTCTTCTAGGGTATAGCTTGCCTCCTTATGTTGGGCTTTACCATTTATTATCCTTTGTAGTGCTGCATTTGTAGAAAGATATTGTGTAAATTTGGTTTTGTCATGGAATATCTTGGTTTCTCCATCAATGTTAATTGAGAGTTTTGCTGGATACAGTAACCTGGGCTGGCATTTGTGTTCTCTTAGGGTCTGTATGACATCAGTCCAGGATCTTCTGGCCTTCATAGTTTCTGGCGAGAAGTCTGGTGTAATTCTGATAGGTCTCCCTTTATATGTTACTTGACCTTTTTCCCTTACTGCTTTTAATATTCTTTCTTTATTTTGTGCGTTTGGTGTTTTGACAATTATGTTACGGGAGGTGTTTCTTTTCTGGTCCAATCTATTTGGAGTTCTGTAGGCTTCTTGTATGTCTATGGGTATCTCTTTTTTTAGGTTAGGGAAGTTTTCTTCTATGATTTTGTTGAAGATATTTACTGGTCCTTTGAGCTGGGAGTCTTCACTCTCTTCTATACCTATTATCCTTAGGTTTGATCTTCTCATTGAGTCCTGGATTTCCTGTATGTTTTGGACCAGTAGCTTTTTCCGCTTTACATTATCTTTGACAGTTGAGTCAATGATTTCTATGGAATCTTCTGCTCCTGAGATTCTCTCTTCCATCTCTTGTATTCTGTTGGTGAAGCTTGTATCTACAGCTCCTTGTCTCTTCTTTTGGTTTTCTATATCCAGGGTTGTTTCCATGTGTTCTTTCTTGATTGCTTCTATTTCCATTTTTAATTCCTTCAACTGTTTGATTGTGTTTTCCTGGAATTCTTTCAGGGATTTTTGTGTCTCCTCTCTATGGGCTTCTACTTGTTTATTTATGTTTTCCTGGAATTCTTTCAGGGATTTTTGTGTCTCCTCTCTATGGGCTTCTACTTGTTTATTTATGTTTTCCTGGAATTCTTTCAGGGATTTTTGCGATTCTTTCAGGCATTTTTGCGATTCCTCTCTGTAGGCTTCTACTTGTTCTCTAAGGGAGTTCTTCATGTCTTTCTTGAAGTCCTCCATCATCATGATCAAATATGATTTTGAAAATAGATCTTGCTTTTCTGGTGTGTTTGGATATTCCATGTTTGTTTTGATGGGAGAATTGGGCTCCGATGATGCCATGTAGTCTTAGTTTCTGTTGCTTGGGTTCCTGCGCTTGCCTCTCACCATCAGATTATCTCTAGTGTTACTTTGTTCTGCTATTTCTGACAGTGGCTAGACTGTCCTATAAGCCTGTGTGTCAGGAGTGCTGTAGACCTGTTTTCCTCTCTTTCAGTCAGTTATGGGGACAGAGTGTTCTGCTTTCGGGCGTGTAGTTTTTCCTCTCTACAGGTCTTCAGCTGTTCCTGTGGGCCTGTGTCTTGAGTTCACCAGGCAGCTTTCTTGCAGCAGAAAATTTGGTCTTACCTGTGGTCCTGAGGCTCAAGTTTGCTCGTGGGGTGCTGCCCACGGGCTCTCTGCAGCGGCAGCAACCAGGAAGACCTGTGCCGCCCCTTCCGGGAGCTTCAGTGCATCAGGGTTCCAGATGGTCTTTGGCTTTTTCCTCTGGCGTCCGAGATGTGTGTGCAGGGAGCAGTCTCTTCTGGTTTCCCAGGCTTGTCTGCCTCTCTGAAGGTTTAGCTCTCCCTCCCACGGGATTTGGGTGCTGAGAACTGTTTATCCAGTCTGTTTCTTTCAGGTTCCGGCGGTGTCTCAGGCAGGGGTCCTGCCGCTCCTGGGCCCTCCTCCACGGGAGCCCAGAGGCCTTATACAGTTTCCTCTTGGGCCAGGGATGTGGGCAGGGGTGAGCAGAGTTGGTGGTCTCTTCCGCTCTGCAGCCTCAGGAGTGCCCACCTGACCAGGCGGTTGGGTCTCTCTCTCACCGGGTCTGGGCGAGACTCCACTTCTTAAGGGTTCCACTACTACCTCTTAGCGTCTTCAAGCTGAAGACCAATCTTCTGTCACAGGGACTTTTGGGAGAGAAGCTGTTTTGAAACCAGATGACCTCATGGAAAGCAGGATTTACAACATCGAGATCCCTGCTTTGCAGTGCATGCTCTCTGCTATTCCCTCCATTTGATTATGACTTGTGGTTAGAGTGGGGTATAGGGAGAGGTTTTGCCAGTGTGACTAAGGGCCCACTGTCTTTCTCGCTCTATTTTTTTAAGATTTATTTATTATATATAAGTACACTATAGCTGTCTTTAGACACACCAGAAGAGGGCATTGGATCTCACTACAGATGTGAGCCACCATGTGGTTGCTGGGATTTGAACTCAGGACTTCTGGGAGACTAGTCAGTGCTCTTAACCACTGAGCTCTATTTCTCTTTTTTGATACAGGGCTTCACTATGAGTCTTAGCTGGCCTAGAACTCACCAAGATATAGACGAAGATGGTTTTGAACTCACAGAAATCTGCTTACTAACTCCTAGAATTAAAGGTATGCGACACCATACCCAGCTTGATTAAGCTTTCTAATAAGCTGACTTGTCAAAGAAAAAGTGTCTTGGTGAATATAGTTTAATTAAGTTTTAGTTTTTGATCTTAGCCATTCTAAGGAGTATTAGGGTCATTTGATTTGCATTTCCGTGATGAGTAAGGATGTTGAACATTTCTTTAAGTGAGACTTTAGAAATTCCTGTGTTGAGAATTCTCTATTTAGCTCTGTATCTCATTTTTAATTGGGTTATTTGGTATGATGGTGTCTAATTTCTTGAGTTCTTTGTATATTTTGGTTATTAGTCTTCGACTGCCTGATTTGGCTTCAGTGGGAGAGGATGCATTTAGACTTGCTATCGCTGGATGTCCCAGAGCAAGGTGGTACCTCCTCTTTCTCTGAGAAAAAGGGTAGACGTATTTATAAGGGTGGGACTGGCTTCGATCAAGACGTAAAGTGAATAAGTGAATAAATAAATAAATAAATAAATAAATAAATAAATAAATGGCAATAAAAGCCAAAGGGGTTTAGATTTATGTATTTTACTTTATATGAATAAGTGTGTGTCTACATGTATGTATGCACACAGTGTGGGCCTAGCGAATGAGGAGGTCAGAAAGAGGTGTTGGTTCCCCTGAAAATGGGGTTATGGGTGGTTGTGAACTGCCAGGTGAATTCTGAGAATCAAACTCAGATCATCTGCAAGAGCTACAAGAACTATTGAGGACTGAGTGTTGTGGCTTTGACTTAATGGATTCACAAATTACACAGGAGTTCAAACAGCTGTTTGTAGGTCTCTGTGGGTCCCTGCCCCTAATTGGTTTTGATTTGGAAATGAAGTTGCCAGCAGCAACTGGGCAGAGAGACAGAGGCGGGGCTTTTAGAATTCCCTGGCCAAAAAAAAAAAAAAAAAAAAAAAAAAAAAAAAAAAAAAAAAAAAAAAAAAACAGAGGAGAGGGAGGAAGGGAGGAGAAGCCACCAAAAGTAGTAGACCTAGCCCAGAAAGTGCAGGAAGGTAAGCCAGGCGAACTGTAGGTGCAAGGGGAAAGCGGCCTGGGAGGGAGGGGATGGGGGTGGGCCCAGGGCAGCAAAGATAAAATATAGATTTAGTAAATGTTAACTCAGGAATATCGTAGGGGAGAGTATGCTAGCCGCAGGGAGGTTTGGAAGTGCCCAGTCATGGAAATACTTAGGGCATATTAAAGATAAGCCGGCGTGTGTATGCCTTTCATGATTCCAAAACACTTGGGCAGGTTTAGGGGAGGCACGCGTACCCTCTGGGAGCATAGAACAGATTTAATTATTTACCGAAACAACTAAGCCATATCTCCAGACTTTAAATAAATGATATACACAACCACCGTTAGAGGGGGGAAAAACAACCAAAAGCGTAAATACAAAGAGAGCAGAAAAAAGTAACCAATAACTCTATAATTGAAGAAAAACTTAAAAATAAAAATGGACAAAGGCATAATTTAAATTTAAAGCCTTTAAACAGAAAATAAGATAGTCAAATACCAGTCAATTCTGACCAATTTAAAAAAAGAGAGAGAATTCATTAGGAAACATTGGCTGCATGTTTTTGATAAACATCTTTAAATTAAGATAGAATTTCAGGTTAAACTGAGTGTTTAGGAAAGACCCCATTCAATGGGGGGCTGGGAATATGACTCAGTCTGTAAAATGGTTGCTTACTAAGAGTGGAAAATAGAAAGGTAAGATGTTTAATGTGGCCTTTTAGAAAGATTTGAAAATTGAAAGCAATGTTACAGTTCTGGATGGAAAGATGCTATAAGCATAGTGACCCCATAATTCAATCAAAATGTTCAATACAACAAACCACGAGTCAGCTTGATTTGGAATCTAGATGAAGGGGATTCACCTTATCAGATTGGAAATGGGAGTTATAGTAATTAATGTTAAACAAGAACACAAAGACCACTTTATAACAGGCAGTATTTCAAATTCCCTTCTTCTCATCCTGACCTTAAAGGTAGGTAATATCATTCCTTTTTACAGATGAAGGAGTTAAGCCCCAGAAGCATTAGACAACGTATAAATAATAGTCAGTTAGACTCTTTTATTATCTTCTTAAAGTCAAATGGCTTTAACACATGCCATTTGAAACCACGGCCAGCCTTCTACTACAAATATACTTCAGGTTCACATTGCTGGTCAAGTAAGGCACACTCGATAACCAGTGTTGGGACAATTAAGGTATCGTTTGTTGGAGAATATAACTGGATCCTTAATTCCCATCTAAGAGTGAAGTGATAAAGTGTATATAACATGCGCATATCCGAGAACAACAGACCAACAGACACGGAATCAAGTGAGAAGGGATGCACTTCTAACCATAACATTTAAGAGCGTGATATAATAAATGAACTAAAGTTATTTGACATTAAGTTGACGTCTACCCAGTAATTAAACAAATGCCAAATACGTACACAGCGAAGCCCACCAAATTTCAAATAACAATTATGAGATAGGAAACATTGTAACAGATGGTGACAATACCTTATAAAGCCATCCAAGTTAATAAAGAATAGAGCATCACTTTGTAGACGTCAGAGCTTTTTAGACCAGTTCTATGAGGTAAGATTAAGGACAATGGTGATGTCCTTGGAAGATAGTGTGAAGAGCTACTCTGAAATTCATAGAGGTCCATGGATTGACAGGCTATTAAAATTACTCAGAGAAACCCCGGGGAATATGATTTCTTTTTCAATTAGTCATCCAACAATGTTTATCTAATCCCTTTCTGGGTAGTTTCTAGGGACACAGGGGTAATGGATCATACACTGTAGCTGTAGCAAGCTGTGAATTAAGGCAAGTGGGACACTGGGACAGAGCAGCAAAGGGGAGGTGTGCTAAAACTCAGACCTGAGTAGACTAATACTTACTATTAGCCACAAAAGAAGAATCCTCTGGGGAGATAAAATTTAAGAAGAATCTCAGACAAAAAACTAATCGATGCTGTGGTAGAGAGAAGTGGGATGGATTATTATATTTTGGAGGTATGCTTACAGTTCGTTAATTTGGATGCTGCAGGATGAGAGGAATCAGTGGCAGTGTTAGTATTTTTGATGATACTAACTGGCATAGCTGATGTGTTACTGTTTACTCAGAAGGCACATGTTATGAGGAGAGAAGATAAGTTAGGGTAGAAAGTATATGATTAGAGATTCTTGAGTTACCTGCCACGATATGTTTGAGATTCCAAAGACATTTAAGAGGGATGTCAAATAGATATGAGGGAGTGAATTTGTTTGTTTTTTGTTATTTATTTAGATTCGACTGACCATTAATGTAATCAAAGTATTCTCCAGATCAGCATATCAATCTCCCTGTGAATATGAAGATTAGTTTGTCAAGGTTGTAAGATATCTGATCACTCCGTGTCATATTTTTGCTTATATTATTCTAAAGAGGCTACAAGTAAAAACAAGCACCAAGGAAATTATCCTTATGACCAGTCAGTATTTAATAGAAATCTATTACAACAAAGTCCTAATCTAGATACCAGCAGAATGCTGCACTAAGTAGTTAGGTTGGCAGTAAAACATTTGCCCAAACAAAATACATTGTATAGTATTTATCATTTATATATAAAAATGTTTAAAAAGTTTTCATCAGTCTTTTGAACTCTAATTCAGTTTGCCACTTTCCCTTTTTTGGAAGCCATTTGGAAGTAGTGTTTGGTTTTACTCTAGGTCTCTGGGCTGTCTAGTCTCTGGATCTTGGCTCCCCAAGAAGTGTAGGGTGTGGGCCAAATCAGACATTGATTGGTTACTCCCAAAATGTCTGTACCACCACTGCCCTAGCATATTTTGCAGGAAGGACAGATTGTAGATTAAAGGGTTTATGGCAGGGTTGCTGTTCCTGTTTCTCTTTTGTCAGCCTGAAAAGTTCTCTCCTGCACCAAAGAAGATTGTGTGTGTGTGTGTGTGTGTGTGTGTGTGTGTGTGTGTGTGTGTGTGTGTAGAGAAAAAGGCTTCATGCAAATGTCAGTTCAACTTTTTTATGCTTAATTAGTGGAGTGGGTTGTCCTTGACAATGGAGTCCTGTTGTCAGTTTACAGAAAGCATCCTTTGTCTTAGCAACAGCCTAAAGTGTTTGGAGATTTCCATGGGACCCTCTTGGCCAACAACTCAATTGAATATAACCCAGTTCTGCTTATGGAAGGTTTGTTTGATAACAAGAAATGGCCAGTTGAGAATCTGTATCTTATTCCACCCCATTATTAAGACACCTCATCAGGAATACCTTCATATATTTTTACGGTGTTTCCACGGCACTAGATTTCTATATCATCCCTTAAATACCCTGAAATTCCAGCTGTCTCTCTCTGGATTTTCTTCCTCTGCTCTATCTCCCTTTCCTCTCCCCACCTGATTCTATCCCCACTCACCCCCCGGATACCTGTAAAATTTATTCTCTTTTCCCCTCTGAATAAGATCCACGTATTATCTCTCTCCCCCTGGGGGGTGGGGGAACTTGCTCTATATTTATCATTTCTGGGTCTGTGGATTGCAAATTGGTTATCATAAGTGAATACATACCATATTTATCTTTCTGTGTCTAGGTTACCTTGCTCAGGGTGACTTTTTTTCTGGTTCCATCCACACACCTGCAAATTTCATCATGTCATTTTTTTTAATAGCTGAGTCATACTTCATTGTGTAAATATACCAAATATACCAAATTTTTAAAATCTATTCTTCTGTTGAGAGACACCTAGTTTGTTTATGGTTTCTAACTATTATTAATAACGCAGCTATGAGCACAGCTAAGCAAGTGTCCATGTGGCAGAAAGGATGGTCTTCTGAGAATATGACCAAAAGTATAGCTGGATCTTCAACTTTCTGAGGAATCACCATATTACTTCCATATTTTGTTTCTATTTTTTTTTTTCGGAGCTGGGGACCGAACCCAGGGCCTTGTGCTTGCTAGGCAAGCGCTCTACCACTGAGCCAAATCCCCAACCCATATTACTTCCATATTGAATGTACAAGTTTGCACTCCCACCAGCAATGGAGGAGTGTTCTCCTTGCTCCAAATCCTCACCAGTACGGGCTATCACTTTTGTTTTTGATCTTAGCTGTTCTGATACATGTATGATGAAAACTCAGAGTAGTTTTGATTTGTGTATCTCTGATGGCTAGGGATATTAAACATTTCTTTCAGTGTTCTTCAGCTATTTAAGATTCCTCTACTGAGCAGTCTCTGTTTTGACCTGTTCCCCATTTTTAATTGTATTGTTTTTGATATCTAGTTTCTTGCATTCTATATATATTTTGGATATTAACCCTCTATTGGATATAGCATTGATAAATTTTTTTTTCCTGCTCTGTAGGCTGCTGCTTTGTCTGATTGACAGTGCCTTTTGTCTTACAGAAATTTTCAGTTTCATGAAATCCCATCTATTAATTGTTGATCGTAGGTTCTGCGTTAACAGTGTTCTGTTCAGAAAGTTGTCTCCTGTGCCAATGTGTTCATAAGTATTCTCCACTTTCTCATCTGTCAGGGTCAGTGAATCTGGTATTGTGTGGAGGTCTTTGATTCACTTGGACTTGAATTTTGTGCAAGGCATCAAGTGTCTATCTACTTGCATTCTAGTACTCACTGACATCCAGTTTTACCAGCACCATTAGTAAGAGATTCTGTCTTTTTTCCAGTGCATATGTCTTCTTGATAAAAACATCAGGTGTCCATAGGTGTGTGAATTTATGTCCAGGTCTTCAATTTGATTCCATTGATGAATGTGTCAGATTTTGTGCCAATACCATGCAGATTTCTGTTACTATAGTTAGCACAATATGAGATCAGGAATGGTGATCCTTTCAGAAGTTCTTTTTCTGTGTTCAGGATTGTCTTAGCTTTCTCTGGCTTTTTGTTTGTTTGTTTGTTTGTTTGTTGTTTTTGCATATGATGTTGAGAATTGTCCTTTCAAGGTCTGTAAATAATTGTTTCAATTTTAATGGGGATTGCATTGTATCATAGATTGCTTTTGGTAGGATGGCCATTGAGTACCAATCCATGAGTAATGGCGATCTGTTTATCTTCTGATATCGTCTTCAATTCTTTTTTCAAAGACTCAAAGTTTTTATTATAAAAGTCTTTCACTTGCTTGGTTGTGGTTATCTCAACATATTTTCTGTTATTTGAGGCCATCGTCAAAGGTGTTGCTTCCCTGATTTCATCCTCACTCAGTCTGTTTGTCATTTATATATAGAAGACCTACTGATTTTTATGAGTTAATTTTCTGACTACTTTGTTGAAAGTGTTTATCAGCCGTAGGAGTTCCCTAGTAGAATTTTCGGGGTCACTTGTGTATACTATCATATCATCTACAAATAAAAATACTTTGGCTCCTTCCTCTCCCCTTGGTCTCCTTCAGTTGTCTTATTGCTCTACCTACGACATCAAGTATTACCCTGAACAGGTATAGAGTGGGCAACCTATTCTTGTTCCTGATTTTAGTGGAATTGGGGTCACTCTCCATTTTATTTACTGTTGGCTATACACTTGCTATAAATTACCCTTTTTATGTTTAAATGTCCTTAGCATCCCTGATCTCTTCAGAACTTTTATCATGAATGAGTGTTGGATTTTATCAAAGGCCTTTTCTGAATCTCATTGGATAATCATTGGATTTTTTTCTTTCAATTTATTTATATAGTGGATTGCATTGACAGATTTTCATATGTTGAATCATCCTTGCATCTCTGGGTTAAATCCTGTTTGATTGTGGTAGGTGATCTTTTTGATGTGTTCTTAGATTTGGTTTGCAAGTATTTCTTTGAGAATTTTGCATTTATGTTCATAAAGGGAATTGTTAGATAATTCTCTTTCTTTGATGAGTCTTTATATGGCTTTGGTATCAGAGGAACTGTAGCCTTATGAAATGAATTGTGTACTGTTCCTTTTATTTCTGTTTAGTGAGATAACTTGAGGAGTATTAGTGTTAACTCTTTTTTAAAGTCTGGTAGAATTCTATGTTAAGACCATCTAACACTGGGTTTTAATGTCTACTTAGGGGTTCATTAGGGGTTATAAGTCTATTTAAATTATTTATCTCATCTTGATTTAACTTTTGGAAATTGTAATTATCAGAAGAATTATCTATTTCTTTCAGATTTTTCTAATTATTGAAGTACAGGTTTTTTAAGTATGTTTTTATGAATCTTTGGATTTCCCTGGTTCCTGTTGTTATGCCTCCGTTTTATTCCTGATTTTGTTGATTTGTATATTGTCTATCTCTGCGTTTTAATTCATTTGTATTATGGTTTGTCTATATTGTTAATTTTCTCAAAGAACTAAGTCTTTATTTCACTGATTCTTTGTAATTTTTCTGCTTATATTTTATTAATTTCAGCCCTCAGTTTGATTGTTTCTTGCCATCTACTCCTCTTAGATATTCTTATTTCTTTTTCTTCCAGACCTTTAAGTGTTCTGTTAAGTTGCTATTATGAGATCTCTCTAGATTTTTTTTAATGACAGCAATTAGTGCCATAAACTTTCTTCTTAAAACCATTTTCATTGTGTTGCAAAAGTTTGGATATTTTGTGTATTAATTTTCATTGAATTATAAGAAGTCTTAAATTTTTTCCTCTATTTCTGCCTTGACCAATTTTCCATTCTGTAGAGAGTTATTCAGTTTTCATGAGTTTATAAGCTTTCTGTTGTTTCTGTTGTTGATATCCAGCTTTAGTCTGTGGTGGTCTGATTGAGCGCAGGAAGTTATTTAAATGTTCTTGTATTTGTTGAATCTTGCTTTCTGTCTAATCGGTCAATTTTAGAGAAAGGTCCAGGAAGTGCTGAGAAGATGTTTGTGTGTGTGTGTGTGTGTGTGTGTGTGTGTGTGTGTGTGTGTGTGTGTTGTGTGTTTTAGTAAAACATTCTATAAGTATTCGTTAGGTCTATTTGTTAGGTCTCTATATAATGTCTCTTAGTTCCAATATTTCTGTGTTTAGATTTTATCTGGATGATCTGTGAGAGTTGGAGAGTGAAATCTCCCATTGACAGTGTGTGGGGTCAATATGTGATTTAAGCTGTAGTAGCATTTCTTTTATAAAAGTGGGTGACCATAAGTTTGGGTCATAAACTTTAAGAATTGAAATGTCATCATGGTGGATTTTGCCTTTGATAAATATGTAGTATCCTTACCTAACTAGTTTGACTAGATTTGGTTTAAAGTATGTTTTGTTAGATACTTCCTAGGTCCATTTGCTCTAAATATCTGTTCCTAATCCTTTACTGTGATGTTATTTCTGTCTTGATGTGAGAAAGTGGATTTGTACAGAGATATTTTGGCATCATTATCACATAGATAACTTTTAAATTTTAGGATCAAGGTAGGAATCTTCAAGGTCAAAATGTAGACAGAAAGAGAAGACTATTAAAAATAGTAACACTAAACTTGTGTTGATTTAAATTTAATAGCCCCAGTAAGCTCTATTATGTTTGGATGCTTGGTCATTAGGGAGTGGTGCTACTTAACAGGAATTAGGATGTATGGTCATTTTGAAGTACTGATGCCTTACTGAAGGAAATGTGTCATTGGAGGTGGGTTTTGGGATTTTCAAATGATCAATTCAAACCCGTCTCTGTCTCTGTCTGTCTCTCTCTGTGTCTCTGTCTCTCTGTCTGTCTCTCTGTCTGTCTCTGTCTCTCTGTCTCTCTGTCTCTCTGTCTCTCTGTCTCTCTGTCTCTCTGTCTCTCTGTCTCTCTCTCTCTCTCTCTCTCTCTCTCTCTCCTGTCTGCTGGTCCACATGTAGAACTCTTGGCCACCTCTTCAGCACCACATCTGCCAGTGTGCTACCATGTTTCCCACCATGACCATAATGAACTACACCTCTGTAAGCCAACCCAATGAAATGTTTTCCTTTATAAGAGTTGCCATTGTCATGGTGTCTCTTCACAGCAATAGAACAAAACTTGAACATTTAGAGCAGCTGAGAAGGCAGTCAACCAAGAGCTCTAAGAAGTCAAAGCCAGAACACTGGGGGAAACCAACAAATCTGTGGTGTCATCAAAACCACAAGAAGCATTTTAAAGATGACCAAAGTGTAAACTAGAAGATAATTCCATTAAGTGTTGCTGAGGTAGAGTTAGAGAAGAAACTTGACCATGAACTTGGGCAAGCTGAAGTTATTGGAGCTCTGGCAATGGTAGTATAAAGAGAATAGAAGGAGCAGAAGGCAACTTTGTTCATAATTTGTCAAGATTCCCTATTGAGAAGGTTCCCAAGGGCTCAGCTCTAGTGCCTGTTCATCTCCTAGGATCACAGTTGCAGGACCTCCAACACCATTTCTAGAGCCTGTGCTCACTGCTCGGTCTCATCACTATGTCTAGGGAAATTTTAACTCTCTAAGTGGAATCTTTAACACTTTGCCCAAACCTCAACATATAAAGTCAAAAGTTTGGGCAGTAACTACCTAGATCCACATTCAAGGCTCAATATAAGTCCCATTCAAATGAGACAGGATAAATGAAAAACACAAAGTATTATGTCTTAACATTCTCGATCTCTTGTAACACTCTTTGTAAAAATAGATTTTGTCCTATTATCTTTAATCTAGAGTCAAGTTAATTTGATTTTCTGATCATATCATATGCTTATCTAATTATTATTTTCAAGTGACATCCTTTAATATATAACAAACTGTGTTTAATGAGTGAAGAGAATTGTAAGTCGGTGATAATGAGGTGATTACTTTGAGTACAGAAAGTACGAGCTAAGTTTAACAGTGTCATATTATGTTAGTATTTCTCTGAATTAACTCTGAGCTATAGTTAAATGATTCCCATCTAATCATAACACATTTAACATATTTAAAATAAATTAACACAGCTAACTTTTTCAATTTGTATTAGAAGTTAGGTAAATTTGTGTTAAAAGTTAAGAAAGTTAAATGGTTCCATCAGTGAAATGTGAAACTTAACATTTTATATAGTTTTTACCTTAAAATAGTAATTATGTTTTACCAATGGCCATTCTGTTGAGTAACAGCTCCTTTTCCTATTTTCAGTGTCTACGAAAAAAAAAATACTTATCTAACTAGCTACTGGTAAATTGCTCTAAGCTGAACAAAGTGCTTTGAACTTGTGTCATGTTCACAAAATGCATGCTAAAGACGATTAAAACTAAGATTATTGAGTAGATTGTCACAAATGTTTCATAATCCCTCTACAGTGTGGTCCCAAATAGGGAAGCTTCACCTGTCTTTTGTAGATGATAGGGTTGCTACTGAAGGATGAAACAATCAAGAAAATCATGGCAAGCATCATAATTGTATGAGAAAAGCCTAATAACTACCCTTCCCGATGGACGCAGGTGCACATGCAGGCAGAAGTGCAGTAAGGTGTAGGAAGAGGTATAGAGGCAGGTACAGATGGAAACCAGGCAGAAATGCAGCACCAGCAAACAGACAGGTGTAGGTGTTGCTTCCTTCTTCCTCTCAGCTCTCTCCTCTGGTCAAGCCATTGCATCTCTACTCCTGTCCAGTCTCTTTCTCTACAAGAACTCTTTTTTTGGGGGGGGGTTCTTTTTTTTTTTTTAATTGGAGCTGGGGACCGAACCCAGGGCCTTGCGCTTCCTAGGCAAGCGCTCTACCACTGAGCTAAATCCCCAACCCCCTCTACAAGAACTCTTATCCTTGATGATCTTGTAGCAAACTCAGCCCCCTAATTCTTACAATCTTTCTTTCCCCCCTTTAAAAAAATCCACCTCCTTTTGTTTGTTTGGGTTTTGTTTGTTTGTTTGTTTTTAATATTCTTTGAGCCTTAGATTAAGGGTTGCAAAACAACAATATTTTTTTTTGAGTCTTGGGGATCAGAATGATTGTCACTGAGCTAAGATGAAGATATGTCCTACCAGAGACCTAGAGAAGAATTGGCTCTTCGACTCTTAGTTTCCATGGGCTGCCCATGTTTCTTGGCTTATGGAAGATTGCTCTCACCTCTGTTGTAGACATAAATCTGTCTCTGCCTTCCTCTTTTAAGATCCTTTGTGTTGACATTGGGTCTGCAAGGAAAATCCAGAAGATATTTTCACCTAAGTTCCCTAATTCAGTCACATCTACAATGTCCTTTGGCCATGGAAGATGATGTAGGCTCTGGGGATTAGGACAGGACATTTTGAAAAGCCCTTAATTAGCCCACCACCACATTCACTGTCATTGCATCAGACAGGCAAGGAAAAATACGAAGCTGAAGCAAACTTTTTCTTCCTCTTTTTATTTAATATATTTTCATACAGTACTTTTTGACCATATTCTCCTTTCCCACCACTCTTCTTAGATCCTCCCCACCTCCCTACCCATTCAATTTTCCATCTCTCAACAAAAACACAGCCACAAAACAAAAGTCAAGCCAAGCAAGAAACAA
Organism: Rattus norvegicus; assembly: GCF_021556685.1. Lineage (NCBI taxonomy): Eukaryota > Metazoa > Chordata > Mammalia > Rodentia > Muridae > Rattus > Rattus norvegicus. The sequence continues at coordinate 69,078,006 of NC_141548.1, forward strand.
AACAAAAGGAAAAGCTCACAAAACGAACAAACAACCACAACGCATGGGGTTCCTTTGTATTGGACAATTGCTCTGAAGCATGGATCCTGTCCTAGAGTGGAGTTGGTATTCTCAGCGACAGTCCATGTAAATAGTCCATGTAAATAGTTTTTGGTTAGGGGTGGGATTTCATGCCCACTTCTCCTTCTTAGTACTGAAATTCAGTTTGGCTTCTAGAACCTGTACTTGTCTTGTGCATGTTGTTACAGTCTCTGTGGGTTCATGTGCACATTTTTTTTTCTGTTGTATCTGGAAGATACTGTTTCCTTGGAGTCATCAACCACCTTTGCAATCTTTCTTCCTCTTCCACATAGATCCCTGGGCCTTGTGGGGAAAGGGATGTTTGATGAAGACATCCCATGTAGGACTGAGCACTCTAAGATTTCTCTCTCTCTCTCTCTCTCTCTCTCTCTCTCTCTCTCTCTCTCTCTCTCTGCACACTGTCCAGTACGGGTCTGAAGACATCTTTAAAATCTTAACTAAATATTAATAATGAGAGCTGGAGATGCCCACAAAGAAAAGTAGTTAAGTAGTTGGTAATGAGATTATTTTTGAGAGAGTTAATAATTTAAATATGCCGTTTTGGTTTGAAGCCAAGGTCTATATAACCCAGTAACTACCCAAGTATAATTTGTTTGAGACCCTATCCAGTAATAGCAAACTGGACAATCAAATTATTTCTTTTCATAGACACATACACAGTTTAGAGAAAGAGGACTCGAAAGGTTAGAAGGATATATGGTGGTGAGTATGTTTCTAACCGCCTTTGTTTTTGAGCCACTGAGTGACTCCTTCCAGAGACAACCATATACCAGTTTTCTCCACCTGAGTCATTGTTTCCTTATCCTGAAATTACTTTGATTATTTAGAAGTCTCTCTCTAGAATCATTTAGGCGAGAGTTAATCCATTTCTACTTTTAAAACAGTGTCTATACTGGTTGGTCACTCATGAGGAACATTTCTATTGAGCCAGGTTGATTGTCTGCAATCCATGCTTTCAGAAGGCTGAATTAAGAAGCTTGTTGTAAGTTTGAGGACATTCTGGACATCACAGAGATTTCAAGATCAGTCTAGGCAATAGAATGAGACATTATCTCAAAACAAAACAAAACAAAACAAAACAGAATATGGGGAGGGGACTGGAGAGAAGGCCCAGCACTTAAGAGCACTTGCTGTTCTTCCCTGATCAATTCCTAGCACCAACCTTGTGGCAGGAAACCTTCCTTCCAATCTGTGCTGGTTTGAATGAGAATGCTCACCACTCCCCACCCCATCATATATTTGCATGCTTAGTCAACAGTTGATTAACTGTTTGCAAGGATTAAGAGGTACATCCTTGTTGGAGTAGGTGTGTCCTTGTTGAAGGAAGTATGTCACTAGGAGTGGACTTTGAAGCTTTAAAAGCTCTCACCAGGCCCAGTGTCTCTGGCTCTCTGCTTGCTGCCTGTGGATCAGTATGTAAAGCTCTCAGCTACATCTCCAGCTTCATGTCTGCACGGCCTCATACTCTCTGCCCTGATGTTAAGACTCCTCTCTGAAACTGTGAGCAAGACCCCAGTTAAATGCTATCTTTCATAAAAATGGTCTTGGCCATTGTATTCCTTTACAGCAATAGAACATTGACTAAGATACAGTCCAGGAGCTATGATGTCCTCATTTGGCCTTTATAGGCACAAGGCACAGACAAACATGCAGGCAAAATGCCCATGCACATTTACAAAAGAAAAAAAGTAAGAAAGACATTTCTATTAATATATAGGAAACTCCCTTCCAGAATAGTCTTATTTAGCAAAATAAAATGTTTGTTTAAGCTATATAAACCCTATATTGATGTGTGCATATAGATACTTGATCATGCTTTAATTTTATTTTCATTTGTCCCCTAAAAATGATAAACAAAAGAGCAATTGTCTGCAAAGCACGGACCTTCAAGGAAATGTCTCTGCTCAGAATCTGACTTTCCTAAACTAAATTGTTTGACTGCAAAGTCAGTTGACTTTTTGTTGGCTTCCCATGTATATAAAAGGAGCATAATAGTAGGTCCTACTTCCTAGAATTATGTGAATTAAGTTAAGTGAGTCATAAAAGTGTGGTTTGGGATTGGCCCCATGGCTTAGCAGAAAAAGGAGCTGGCTGTTAAGTTTCATGACCTGAGTTCAGTCTGTAACCCACCTGGTGGAAGGGGAGTAGAGGCTCCTAGAGACTCCTGCAAGTGGTCCTCTGACCTCTCCCTTGCTCTTCTTCCCGCCCCCTCCATACACTCTAAATGTAATTTTTTAAAAAGTGCTATTTCTGAGGTATTTAATAGTTATGTTTATGAAGAACTCTCATTGTTGTATAAGGATAATCCTCTTGTAATTTGCTTTATTTAATTGTGTTACTAGTGGCTAGTGATTCCGTGTGTGTGTGTGTGTGTGTGTGTGTGTGTGTGTGTGTGTGTGCGCGCGCGCGCATATATGTATTTTTCCGGGTGGTCATGCTCTACCTATGCTCCTGGTCATGACACTCTGCTCTAAACATGCCCAAAATGACAGAGGCAAATAACTGTAAATTGAGGTAAATGTTTCTTTTGTGTTTTCTACTTCTTATCACTTCAAAAGCCTGTCTCTCTTTCTTTGGATAGCATTTTTTCCCCCTTACCCTTAGAGCAGATCACACAGAGGCAGCTTCTAGTGCTCTGTTTCACCTTGAAGTTTGCATGCTTAGTTTTTCTATGTTTTAAACTTCCTTTATGCATTATTACAGTGTATTACATGGTATAGATGTACGGTAGTTTGAATAAGAATGACTCTCCATAGGCTCATATATTTGAATGCTTAATTTTCAGGTAGTAGAATTCTTTGAAAAGGATTAGGAGGGGTGGCATTGATGGAAGAAATGTGTAGCTCGGGGTAGGCTTTAAGGCTTCAAAAGGCAATGCCAACCCCCCCCCCCCCGGCTGTCTCTGTCTCTCTCTGTCTCTCTCTCTCCGCTTACAATGTATCTGGATCACGATGTAAAACTCTCAACTGCTATTTCAGTTCCTGCCTACATGCCACCACGCTCTCCATAATCATCACAATAAGTTAAATTTCTAAAACTGCAAGCAAGTCCCCAATTACATGCTTGTTTAAAAAAACAAGCACTGCCTTGGCCATGTACCTCTTCATAGCAGTAAAACCGTGACCAAGACAGTGTTGTCCAGTCTTTACATGGGTTCCACAAATTGTACTCAGGTTTTTTGGGATTTTGTGCCAGGTTTTTTTCCTATTGAACTATCTACCCAGCCCATTTGTTTATGTAAATGTAATCCCCGGTAAGACTCTCTTCTGCTCTTCTGCTCCTAAAATACCTCAGGGCATCTCTACACTGCTCTTTTCGTTTACCTCCAGAATAAAGACACAGAGACCTGGCATGTTTGTTAAAAAGCTGCTGGCTTTAAGCTAGGCAGATTCTGAGCTATTCTAACCCGACTAGGCTGCTGACACCCAGTCAATGTCCCATTACTTGCCATTTGGTCTTGCCCTGGCTTGCTCTGGTCCATGTATGGCGTTGTGGCTGCTCTCTCATTGTGACCTCATGTCGAAACTTCCTGGTCCATCCACATGGTCTCCCACATCTTTCTTCTCTTCCTCTCTCTATTCCTCTCTCTATTTCTCTCTCTCTTTCTGGGACCCCCCTGACTGAGATAGGAAGTCTAGTCCTATTCTCTTCTGCCAAGCTTATTGGTTGACCAGCTCTTTATTAACTATTCAGAGGTGAAGGAAAACAATATTTACATAACATTCAGATCAGAGATGCTTGACTATGACATTATCTGAACTATAATCAAATATCTGGACTAGGAATCAGAATCGGAATACACAGTGCATAAAAGCACCCCCCACCATATCGATGTTTTTAAAGGGATAGTCTAAGGTCATTCTTGACATTGCATTTTTAAAAGGTTTCAACTCACTGTGAAGATTTTTTCTTCCAAAAAACCAACATTTTAATTCACGTCATAATATTTCATTAAGACCTCAGTGGTTCATTTGCAATTATATGTAGAGAGCCTATCGCTTGCTTCCTTAAACTAATCTGTGATTATTTTTCAATAAATGAACTTACATTTTTGCATGTGTAAAATGAAGTAAATGTAGTCATCTTTAGCCTTTGAATTCAATGATACGGTAACAAGTTCATATGCTAGTAGTAAATTTCAGGCTTTCTAGAGAAAGGTCTTTTCTATTCTCACAGTTCAATTCAAATGAACAGCCCATTCTGAAAAATCAGAGAATCAAATAATGTATTCTAATAATATACCTTAGAACCTTACATTATGTATTATCAATGAGGGTCTTTCATAGCACTATCTTCTTGTTCAATTTGCATTGAAGTTTGTAGCTTTTTTTTCCAATGGCTTTTCCTTTTCTAGCTTGCTTTAGAATGAAAATAGGGGCAAATCCAACACCATTTTTTAACATATAGTTGTACTCTCCCTTTTGTTTTTTAGAATATATTATTTACAGTGTCCCATGAGAAGATGGGTTAGCAGGCAAAAGCAATTACTATCAAGTCTGGCTCCCAGAATTCAATCCCTAGATTCCACCATGTTGGAAACAAGGAAACAAATTCCTCAAGGTGTCCTCTGACCTCCTTGGGTTCAATCCTCATTCACATAAATAGAAGTTGGAGACTTCTTGGAGTTAGGTGATGGGGATGGATTGAAGAGAGGGTCAGCAGTTAGAAGACCTTGCTGCTCACAGGGGAGCCGAGTTCTGGTCGCAACATTCATTTGTGGCTCACAAGTGCTTGTAAGTCCAATTCCATGGTTTTCTGGGCTCTAAGAGCACTCCCACAGATGTGACATCCACTTACATTTCCACAGACACATAAATAAGGATTAATCTTTAATAGCGATAAATATAAAAATATTAGCTCTATTGTATAAAGTAGGTAGCAGAATGTAAGGAAGTAGAATGACAATTATGTTGAACCCTTACATAGCCTTTGCTACAGTCACAAGACAGGACACGAAGGATGGAAATGACAGTGAAAGTAAAAATGGCTGGCCCATAAATCACATCTGCATATAGACATTTTCTTGCTTAGACTAAAAGGCGTTAACCATAGTGTTTTTTATTAAAGTTTCAATTAACTGAAAAACTAAAAATTTTGGTAGATTTCACATAAAACCAAAGTTTTCGATTGCTCTACAGGTTCATGATGTTTGGTAGGAAGAACCTGGAAGGGGGACTGTGGCCTTTGAGCCCGTGAAGCATGCCAATCTGCCCAAGCTCCGGTCCTTCCATCTCTCACGCTGAGCAGCACCAGTCACTTATCTTGGTGTTCGCTGGCTTCCTTGCATCTGTCAAGTCTGATTCTGCCATGTTTCTTGCCTCATCCTCAGGCACTGTAATCTGAAACACATTTGCCTCTATATGGTGATGTCGTTGCCAGGAGACCTTGGAGAATTTCTTTAGTGTACACTAAAGTCATGTTGGGGTTTAGTTCCTTGATCTGCACTGGTGCATGGACCTAAAACATGATGTGGTTGTTTGAATGGAAATGGCTCCCATAGACTCATATTTAAAGGATTGGCCCCTACTTGGTTGAGTGCTTTAGGAAGGATTACAAGGTGTGGTCTTGTTGCCAGAGGTGTATCATAGGAGGATGGATTTTGATGTTTATAAAGTCCACACCAGGCTTCCTAGAACCCATGGCTGCTTAAGTAAGCTTTCAACTGCTGCTCTAGGACCATGTCTTCCTGTCCTCTACCACACTGCCCACCATGATAGTCATGGACTCACCCTCTCAAACTATAAGCAATAAAGTGCTTTCTTTTATATGTTGCTTTGATCATGGTATCTATTCAGAGCAATACTACATTAACCTTGATACTCAGGTAGAGAAAAACAGCCGTCTTTCTCATGATATCCTAGCAAGGGACTTGCATGCCTTCTCCCCTTGCTTACCCAGGTATCTGTTCAACCTTCTGGTTAAAGCATGTTCAATGGGAATTTTGCTGGATAACAACCCTCTGTTCTTGAATGTCCCAGCACTGAGAAAGGTTTACAATGTAGCGCAGAAAGGTTAGGTTCCCACCATGTTCAAATTCTGCCTTGACAAGAATCAGTCCAGGGTATCATGAGTGTATCAGTCCAGTGAGGGTGATGGTCATATTATTGACCCTGGGAGCTGAAGAGGTGGCTCAGCAGTTAAGACCTTGTGGGCTCTCAGTGCCCACAAGGAGACTCACAGTAAGTCCAGTCCCAAGGGACACCCTCTCTGTCCTCCGGCACCAGAAATGAACATGCTACACAAATATACATTCAGGCAAAACACTCATACATATAAAATAACAATAAACAATTCTTGAAAAAATATTAACTCTACCTTATTAACTCTCTACTTCCCTCTAAATTGCTCTTCTATGAGAACAAAAACCTAACTTTGGTCTGTCTAGGACTCCATTTTGCCCTTGACATTGTCAGTAGTTCTGATAAGCGGGACTCGATGTGGCTTCTCTTAGATGTTATCATGTGACTAACACTTTGAATACTACAATGTCTAGATGTCAATTGATATCCCACATCACATTACTTGGGTACGTATGGCTTTAAAACCTTAGGATTTTGGATCATTAAATATTGTAAACTTCAATTTGAACTGTGCTCGGGGTTTTGTAAACTGTGAGTCTCACTGTTTGGAGAATATATCCAGCCTGCTAAGGAACAGGATTGTTAAGTAAAGCAGCCACTATGACATGAAAGGGCATGATGTGATAAATGAAGTCACTGCCATGAAATAATACAGATGTATTCTTTTCAGTGAATTCCATGCAAACACCCAGTCAAGCTGAGACTTCCCTGGTTATGTACGGAATGTATTCAGCAAATCACCAGCTGGGTTTTTCAACGGTTTAAAAGCTGCTGTGCTGTAGCATTCCAGAATAAAATAAGCAATACCACCTACCAGCCCGTCAAGTTTTTTTTTTTTTTGATGCAACATCCCTTTACTTCAAAGCTTATAATGAAATTGATTTTCAGTGCTTTTTCATTTCATCTTGCAAGCCCCCATGAATAACTACTCTAAAATAATTTCAACTTAGAAATGTTCAGAAACTGGTGAGAAATTGATAGTGTTTTATGCTTAGCCGAAAGATATTGAATAAACATGTAAAGGAAGGACTTGCTGTGTTTAGATGAGAAGAACTGTATGATGGGGTAGCAAGGAGTGATTTTCCAGGATAAACAGAGTAATTTGAAACTTTTCTCTAATCTTTAGTGGAATGGAACCTTCAAACAGATGAGATTTCATTATATGAGGAATTGACAGACTTTAAATCAAATTCTCATGTGTTTATACTTAGATTGCCAGTCATTAACTATGGCTATTGGATGCTAAAGATTCTAATGAGATTTTTTAAAATATTCAGCAATATTAATTATTTGCTATTGAGTTATTTGGAAAAGATCTTGATCTTGTATTATTACACACACACACACACACACACACACACACACACACACTTTTCTGTGATAAAATACCTTGACAAAAACTATTTCTTTTAAAGATTTATTCATTTATTATATATAAGTACACTGTAGTTGTCTTCAGATACACAAGAAGAGGGCACTGGATCTCTTTACAGATGGTTGTGAGCCACCATGTGGTTGCTGGGAATTGAACTCAGAACCTCTGGAAGAGCAGTCGGGTGCTCTTAACCACTGAGCCATCTCTCCAGCCCGACAAAAGCTATTTAAGGGAGACATGGTTTGTTTTTGGTTTATGGTTCCAGTCCAACTCACAGGAGACCTGGTGAAGAAAGCTTAGCATCAGGAGTATGATGCCTGCTTGTCATTTTACAGCCACAGTCCAGAAGAAAAGAGTGAACAGGAAGTGGGGCTGGACTTTAAAACCTCAAAGCCCATCCCCATTGACAACTTCCTCTAGCAAGCCTCCACCTCCTAAAAATTCCATAACCTTATTCGAAGTAGCCACAACTGGGAATCAAGTGCTCAAACCTGTGAGCCTATGGGCGCACTTTATATTCAAACCACAATATATACATTTACTTTGCATTTACATCAAATTGTATTGATCCTTAATTTCATGCATGTGTAGAACCAGGTTTTGTGTACACTGAAGTTTATATAGTCTAAGGATCTCAGTGTGTGTGTGTGTGTGTGTGTGTGTGTGTGTGTTCTTTGAATAGGGACTACAAACTTTTGTGGCCCGTGTGGGAGGAGCCATTTACACTGCAGGCCCACCCTCATCAACTCAGTTGTTATTTGAGCCCAGATCCAGTGTTTGGAGTAGATCCAACCCAATATCTACTCCGTCTGCGATCTGCTGGAGTGCGAGGAGGAGGTGGTCCTGCAGAACCAGATCGGGAGCACATTATCCAAGTGAAAACCTGAAGCATAGCTGTGATTCAAGAGGGTAGCGCTCCTCAGGACCTCGGAGCAGCTCCAAGGAACCTGAGAGCTCCACGGTGGTGGCAGGGGAGTCTCCAGAGCCTGCACTGTCCCTAGAACAGCTAGAGAAGGGCAGGTCCCATGGGAAGATGCTTTTTAAAACCTGGACTCATGAACTTGGAAGGAAAGTTCAGGAACAGAGCCACCAGTGCAGGGGAGAATGGCCAAACTCCAGACGGGGGTTTTGGAGCTATATGCAATACCACCTACCACAACAGTCACAACAGACAAATAGGGCCCGACCTTGACGGGCTGGCATGGAGCTGCTGCTGCTGCTCGCTATACTGAGAAGAAAATCACTGGACCTGGCCACTGTTTCCAGGCTGCAAACACAATGGTCCTGCCTGATGAACCTTCGGATGGTTGGCATCAAAAGCTTGGAGATTTGTAATAGTTTGAAGCTCACATGTGTCATGTTTCCAGATACTCTGCCTAGCCACAAGATCACCCTGAGTCTGGGCAACAGCAGGATATTAAAGATGAGTCTCAGCCATGGTTCAGTGTTTACGGTACTTCAGAGACTAGAAACCTTGAACCAGACCAATGACTCATTGTAACGAGTATTTGCATATAAAGCTGTTTGGGCAAATATGTTCATATCATGCGACACTCTGCAGTTTTCAATGCCACTACAATGAACAAATATGTAGAGAGGTGGGAAAGATGAAGAAACCGAGCAGTGTGTGCCCGGTGGAGAGAGGCAGAACTAGAGATTCCACGGTGGTGGTGCAATGAAGAGTGGAGCATTGACGCAGAACATTGTGGGCAGGGTGGTAGGCAGCAGCCTGGAGTTAGCACAGGCTTTGCTTCCAAACACACTGCCCAGCTGCATGGCTGCACTGGCTCAGAATAGAGATAGGATATTTAAGATAGAAAATGCTCCATTTCCTGGATTGGGCCTTTTTTTTTGGCAAGCCCTTCATTGTCCGTGCTACCCCTGGAGGCCACGTTGGTGTCTGTGAGCCAAGCTGCAGTCAGGGAACATACTGGTGTCCATGGTCCCCGATGCTTTCTAGGCACCATTGATGCTCAAGGTTCATGAGGATGTCCATGATCTGTGTTGCTGCTAGAGGCCATGTCCATGCCCATACCCTGTGCTGCCACTGCAAACCAGGATGATAACCATGATCCATGCGGCTGTTGAGGGTCCAGACCCATGATGCCACCAAAGACCATGTTAGAATCCATGATCTGTGCTGCCATTGGAAGCCAAGTTGATGGCCGTGGCCTGTGTTACTGCCTGAGGCTATGTTGTATCTGTGGTTCAATTGGCCACCCAACAGTTCTGTCAGTTTCTGTGGTCCCTGCTGTGGCTGAGGACCATGTTGATGGCCTATGTAACCACCAAAGATCACAGGGACATCCATGATCTGTGCTGCCACCTGAAGCCATGCTGATGTCTATCTGTGCTGTCACTGACTATAAAGGTCAAGGAAGCTTGTTTTACAGCCTCATCAATGACTGCAAACTCACAGTTGAGAATGAGAGACACAGATGGCTTCTGTGAGAACCTATGCCCACTCTACCCCAACCTCCTCCATCCCCAAAGAAAGTGGAGATAGGAAGCCATTGAAAAGAACTCTTAAATTTTTTTTGATAGGGATGCTGAAGTGTAGGTCTTCACAACTAATAGTTTCTGGTGAGATTGGGGAAGTGGTTATGATTGGGATGGGGAAAGACCCAACTTTCATTAAAGGGCTGGCCACTGGAAGTTTGACCACGCTCCAGTGAGTATATGGGCAGCACAAATTGAACTTGGTATTCTTTTCTTCTTTTTTTCTTTCTATTTCATTTCTTCTTGTGTTGGAGGGGGTCACAAAGTGGGGATGGAACTAGGAGGACTGGGAAGAGAATGCAATCAGGACCATTGTGGAAATTTCAAAATAATCAATAAAATGTTACGTTAAAAAATTATGCATGTAATACTGACTGAATAAGAAAATGTGAACTGAAGCTTTCTCAGGAAAAGAAAAAAGAAAGAGAAGAAAGAAAGAAAGGAAGGAAGGAAGGAAGGAAGGAAGGAAGAAAGAGAGAAAGAAAGAAGGAAGGAAGAAAGAACATAAATTAAAGATTCTACAAGGGTTATAGATTAAAAAGAAATTTGTGGTTGTGAGATTTGAAATGTCATATACCTAAAGCCAAATTGTCTTGTATCATCTTTTTTTTCTTTTCTTTTCTTCGGAGCTGGGGACTGAACCCAGGGCCTTATGCTTGCTAGGCAAGTGCTCTACCACTGAGCTAAATCCCCAACCTCTTGTATCATCTTTAGTCTCATTAACAGACATTCATTGGCTATTTCTGTGTCTGACCCAGTATTCTTTTAATTATCAGCTAACACCTTCCAAAGTAATAGCTTCCACCAACCTCAAAGAATGTCATCAGACGACATCTAAAATCTGTTGTGGAAATTTCTTCGATTTTTTGATCTCTCTACCTGATATACACACCAACATATTTAGAAAATGCACCGACACGATTTTCTTTTGTTCTGTTACTACCAAACTGTGACTGCTCATGTGACTGCTTGCACACTGGACATTACTGTGTGGAACAACCTGAAGCTGTGTTCCTGCGCCATTGTCACTTATACTTCGCTCTGAATTCATAATCTTTTATTCCCTTTGAGATGAGAACAGTGGATTCCATCTACATCAGTAGTTTTTTACAAAAATATTGGGAATCACAACAAATTACAACTATTGAAAAGTTGAAAGTCTCCGCAGATCACAAAAACTTGAAAGGTAACACTTTTACTAATGAACTCACTAATGTACCTTTAATATTATAAATAATATATCTTTAATATACCCATTTCCTTATAAGCTACATGAGCACATTCGTGCTTCATCTCTTCCTAGGATACCAATTTCAGAATACATTTTCTAAAATCTATGGAATAGAAAGATAATTTAGTCTTTCCTCTTGCAATTATTATTGAAAATTTAGAGAAGTTGCAGCTTCAAAGTTCCTTCTTGATAAAGTCCGCATGCAATTTTAAAATTTCTGTGAGGGGAGGAATCCTCTACCGAAAGAGGCTATTTTGAGACCTCTGGTTTTCATAATCAATAAGGAAGTCAACATCTAAGGATTAACATGACGAGTGTGTCCATTCAAAGTAGTACAGCACAAATCTTGGAATCCACTCCTGTACTGAAACAGCTAGTGATGACAGGAAAACGCTCCCACCTCACAATGTTGTACTCCAAGGCAGTTTCCCTGGGGCAAATTAACAAAATTCAAAACTCCTTCAACGGTTTTAGTACACAGTAGAAAGATAAACAGTGGTTTAAACTGATGATATATATATATATACATATATATATACATATATACATATATATATATATATATATATATATATAACATAGAACACATAACATATAATCAAAGGCATGGTGGCACATGTCTTTAATCCCAGCACTAAGGAAGCAAAGGCAGAGGCTGACAGATATCTGAGTTTGAGGCTAACCTGGTCTCCAAAGTGAGTTTTGGGACAGTCAGGGTTACTCAGAGAAGTCCTGTCTCTAAATAAAAAACAAAAAGGTGGAATAGAGAAGAAAAAACAAAAGAATAATAACAACAAAAGCAAACCAATCAGACTAACAAATACCTATTCTGAGGAAAAGGAATCTTTACTCTTGACTTGGCTGTTGTCTGAAGGTGTGTTAGTCTAGCCTTAGCACAGCAGATTAAGAGCAAATGTCTCCTGGATTTCTATGGTCCAATGTATGTCTAAATATTCCTTATAAATAAAAGAATGCTAAAACAAAAGACCCATATTGCTTTTTAAAAAAACCTAAAATGCAGCGTCTTTGTTTTATGAAAAACCTATAGATCATTAAATGTAAATTAGAGGCATAGAATTTCTGCATGGAAATTACTTGCATCAAGCAATATTTAATCATAATCAATATAATAAATACCTTTGTCTTGATCAAACTTTCCTGCTTTTTCAAAAGAAATTAAACTTGTTATTTTAAAAAAGCATAATTAATATTGTTGGAACAATTTGACAAGACCTTAGTTTACAGTAAAATTTCGGTTTAAAGGACACAATGAGTAAATATTTCTGTATCATGGCAACAGGGGACATTTTAGTAAGTATGTCCTTCTCCTATTTAATAATGTAAATTAATTATGTGAAGTATTTGTCATCTTGATTTCTGTAGTGACAAAAAGAACCTGACAGGTCTGCAGGTCGATAGAATTGAATGGAACTCAGCAGAGACAAACCTTTGATGTGGATAGAATATTTGATCATAAGATGGCAGGGCCAAGGTAATGTCTCAGAAACCAGCTACTGTGAAAAAAATCTCAGTTCATCAGTGCAATCTGGTAAACATGAAATATGCCTTGTTTATTTCCCAAATTAATGTCTGTATGTCTGAAAAGTATCAGATAGGAATGAGGTAATCTATGTTCTATCTTTCCTAAATCTGATTTGTTTTTAATGAAAAGTGGTCATATCCCATGTAATTCAAGAAGTAGACGTACAGCTAAAGGTATCCAGTGAAGCATATTACTTTAAAAATAAAGCACATGTAATTATGTGAGTTTTTTCCTTTCAGTTTGAAATACTCTGAGAGAAGTACTATCTGTGCTAGAATAATTGTTGGCTTATGCAACTCATTTCTTCAGGTTTGGCTTGATTCAGAGGTAAACTAAGTCTTTTTAACTCTTTTCACAATGCTGCCCCATAGAAGTTCTCAGCTGTGTCTTTCTCAGGGAAGTGAAGATCAGTGTGAAGACTGGAGACCCGCAAGTGTTGCACAGCTAGCTCTTTAAGCAAGCCAAGCTCAGCCAACCCCCATCACTGTCTGTCAGCCAATTTATTCTCTCCAAATATCACAGGTCCTCCATGGGTCTTGTCTCAGCTGACATCACTCTGCCAATCAGCCCAAGTCGAAAGAAACGGCAAGAAACTGAAGCACACCACCAGAAGTTTTTTGTTGAGTTTCTTTCTATGGAGTCCTGACAAATGCAGCTCAACTAATGCAACAGAGGCAAACCAATCATTCATTTTCTTAGCAAAGAATCTTCATCATGGGGTTGGGGATTTAGCTCAGTGGTAGAGCGCTTGCCTAGCAAGCGCAAGGCCCTGGGTTCGGTCCCCAGCTCCAAAAAAAAGAACCAAAAAAAAAAAAAAAAAAGAATCTTCATCATGTGTCCTTTCATATGCTTCCTTTAGCAGAACATCCTCTCTCCTGTGTCTGCTTCAGTTGATCATTCCTTCATTAGTCTGCCTTAGTCTTTCACCTGTGTCTGAAGGGCCCGAGGGACTTTTGCCAGCCTTAAAGCCACTTGACTTGGGTCAAGGCTGTGCGGAATCGGACTCTCGGACTCTCGGACTAGGCAAAGCTAGAGCCCTGCCCTGAGCAGATTCCTGAGAAGGGCTTGACCTTTTCAAAGAAGAAGAACGTCTTGCAGTTTAATGATTCACCTTATGTCCTTGGGCACTTCCCAGTACTCCCCCCAGCCTAAGCTTCAATTCCTGCTTCAGAGCTTTAAATGCTGTACATTCCTCTCAATAAACAGACCTTGACAAAGACACTGCTTGGTCTCGTTCCTCTTTCTCACCCGTTCTCCCGCAGGTATGGGTCCCCTTTGGTCCCCACGAATAACTGAGTCCCCGCTGGCGAGGGCACAAGGCTAGGCCAGGTTCCATTCTCCACCCACAGGAACCTTCTTGAGTAGAAAATTTTCAGAATGTACTGACTGATGCTTGCTAGCCAATAGATTTAAAGGTCGATATGCTTAGCCAATAAGTTTGAATTGTAATGAAAGACCCCCAGAGTGGGGAGACCCTCACTCAAGTCTCGGGATGACGTAACCCCCCAAGAACTCACACAAGACCGTCCTTGTTGTAATCACATGAGGTTTATCGATAGCAACCAGTGCACTGGGGTCGAGACTCCTATCCCACACAGGGGCAGTGGAGTTCGACCCGGAGAGGCTGGGAGAAGAGGTATTTAAAGGGAGAAACCACAACCCGAGGGGGCAGGGATGGCGTCATTGGAAAGTGTGTAGAATAACAGTGAAAAATCAGAAGGAAGAACTCTCTATCCCCCAAGATTGTTTCCTAGGAGAAGCTGTCTCCTACTTCTCAGATTGTTTAACTTCATGGTCCGATAGTTCCTAGGAGAAGTTGTTTCCTGCTTCTCAAGATTGTTCTCTAAGATTTATGGTCAGCTAGTTTCTGGGAGAAAGCTGTTGAGCTGGCCAATGTAATTATCTATTCTATAGCCCTAGGAGAGGCTTTTTGGAACATACAATTCTGGGGCCTAACCTGTTTTTTTTTTTTGTTTTGTTTTGTTTTGTTTTGTTTTGTTTTGTTTTTCTGCTCTAAACTTTGTGTCTAGGGGGGCAACTTTAAAACTTTTATCTTTCAGTAACTGTTAAGGCTCAAAGTGAGTCTTAACTACTGCCCCCCCTGCCCCCCAGTGAGACATGAGAACAGAGTTTGTTCAATGCAAATGCAAGAGGTTTATTTTTCCAGCACGTCAGAGTCGACCCTCAATCAGCTCCTCTTGGTGAGTGACTAGAAGATGACCCCGAATAGCTATAACAAGCAATTTTTATACTTTTTAGGGGTCAGGTCACATCAGCAAGGTTACAGTTTAAACTTATTGGCTAAGCCTCACCTTTGAATCTATTGGCTAGCAAGCATATGACATGCAATGGAATTCTATCTGGCACCAGAGGGTCAGATGACTATCTATGGTTTTTCAAGAATGTCCCTGCTCCTCCCAAGAACTGTGGGTAGAAAATGGAACTTGGCCTAGCCTTGACCCGAGGCGAGAAGCTGGTACTTGGCCTAATCTTGACCTGAGGTGGTGGGTGTGAGGCTGGCAAAAGCCTCTAGGATCTTTCATAACCTTGCTGATGTAACCCCTTACAAAAGTGTAAAAACTGCTTGCAATAGCCATTTGGGGTCACCTTCTAGTTACTCACCTTGAGGGACTAATGAAAGGTCAATCCTAAAGCGCTGGAAAATAAACCTCTTGCTTTTGCATCGATCTGAATCTCGGTGTCTCACTCGGGGCATATCAAAGTAAGTACTACTGACCGAGGGTTTGGGTCTTACATATCCATGTCAGGAAAATACTCCTTCCCATGTTTGCCCCAGCAATACACCATCCAACCGACTTTCCAAAGAACCCTTAAGTTTCCACTTCAATTTCTCTTTACTAAGTAAAATCCAGCAAAGACCAGGGAAGCATGTGATTGCATAGCAATGCAACAGTGGGGTTCTATTTTTATTCCTTCTAAACAGCAAAGGTATGCTAAGGTATTGAAAGACCCCCGGAGCCGGGAGACCCTCACTCAAGTCTCAGGATGATGCGACCCCCCAAGAACTCACGTGAGACCGTCCTTGCTGTAATAAACATGAGGTTTATTGATAGGAACCAGTGCACTGGGGTCGAGACTCGTATCCCACGCAGGGGCAGTGGAGTTCGACCCCCAGTAACTAAGACAAGGGGAATTTGAAGGAAGAAACCTCAACCCAAGCGGTTAGGGAGGGCGTCATTGGAAAATGTCCAGAACACCAGTGAAAAATCACAAGGAGGAACTTCCTGTTTCTCAAGATTGTTTACTTTATGGTCCATCAGTTCCTGGGAGAGGCTTCCTGCTTCTCAAGATTATTCTCTAAGATTTTAATCTAACTTTATGGTCAGCTAGTACAGGTAGAGGGCAGGGTCTGGAATTTGAGGTATTTAGGGCTTTTTTAAACTTCTGACTTCTTAGCTGCATTTTTTATTCTTTCAGTATCTGTTTTCAGTTGAGAGGGATGAGGCAATTTGACCCATAGCAGGCTTCAAATTGGCGGTTACAGAGACTAGGCCTAAGAACTGGGCAAATTCAATTACTAATAGAAAAAACTCCCAGGCTCCAGCCTTCATGCCCAGGTAATGGAATGTCTGAGCCGCCTGGCCTGAAGCAAGGTCAATGGGTCAGCAGCAATTTCCAGACTTCCTCAGCAAGAGTTCCCAGATCTCCCCAGCAAGTTTCCAGCCCCAACACTTGGTCTATAGAGATGGTCCCAACAGATTACCACAGAAGTCACCAACCCTGGAATTCCCTAAGTGTTTTAAATTAGGCTTGCAAGCTAATTTGGTTGTCTCTCTAACTTGGTAATGGGGAGACCTCGGCATGCTGGACTTCTGTAAAATAAAACACTCTTTGTGCTTACATACTATTTGAGTCTGAAGTATCATTCTTCGGTGAATCATGAACCCTTACACAGCAAAACATCGCATTCCCTCTCACAAGACAGCTTCCAGAAAATCATCACATGACACAACTTAGTTGTAAGAAACAAGAAATTTCCACTTGGTGGCTTCTGGCATCTCCAGAATATATTCTGACATATTAAAAAAAAAAAAAAAGACAATATTTCTTTCCACTTCAGCCAACCTAACTTTCCTTTTCACTTGACCACATGAAGGTCCAACTGAGTAATGCTTCATTTTCCTGGGTACCTTATCTTCTGTCACACAAGTAATTCTGAAGTTAGTCCTGTTACTACTCAAACTCTCTGCTGAGGCTATAAGGTTGATACATGTTTTCAACCACATGTGGATATACTGCCTGTTTTCAGAACCTATGGATACATGATAGTTCTAATCCTTCCACTATTTTGAAGGATTCACTTGCTCTCCATGGATTCAAGTAGGTTAGTATCAATTTAGAAGTCATAGAGAGGGGTTGGGGATTTAGCTCAGTGGTAGAGCGCTTGCCTAACAAGCGCAAGGCCCTGGGTTCGGTCCCCAGCTCCGAAAAAAAAAAAAAAAGAAAGAAAATAGAAGTCATAGAGAAGAAGAAAGGGGGACAAGTAAACCAACAGTACATGTGATACACCACAGATAAAGCATCTTTTGTTTGAGCACAGAAGAAGCATGGCAGACCGCCAGTCTGGCTGCCTCTAGTCTTCTCTCTGGGTAAAGCTCCTCCCAACCCCCGTCTCTACCATCTCCACAGATCCTGGACATGGTGGTAGTGCTTCTTTAGCCACTTCTCATTGGCATAGAGGAGAGAGGAGTGTATGGAGTTTGATATGTATTCTCAACGGGACTTTCAATGGTGCACACTGTAGCTGGAAATAGCCATCGTATAAATCACACAGGAGTCAGCAAAGGCTGAGTCAAGAATGGAGTCTGCACTTGTAAGCCATTTCCACCATTTACCAGAACATTTCTGACAGGACTACAAGGGAGTACTGGAATAATTACCATCATTGGCTTATAAAGCTCAAGATTTCTCTGGATATGTAATTTTCTTCATAAAGTCATTGATCCTGGCTCCATGAGTGAAGAAAAAAATTGCTTAATCTTATTCAGTTGGAATATTTTGATTTAGAATTGAGGCAAGGAATCGCTACCTTTTGGCAGCTACCTCCAGTTTCTTTGGGATTTGTCAGTCCCTTTATTTGGCCTTTGTCTCAGAGCACAGTGAACATATGGTCTGCAGGTGAAGAGGCAAGAGCTAATCACCTTTGGCCCCTAAGCTGCTTGCTAAGTGAACATTTGCAATTAAGATAATTAGCCCCTTTGCAGGAAGAGAATTCATAAGAGATGATAGGTAGGAGGCTGGCCGTCAAACTTCTTCTAAGCCTCAACTTTCCCTTATCCTGTGCTTTGCACTTCTTGCTCTGTTTTTATTTCTGTGATGAAAAGAATTTTATAGTGTTCCAAATCTTCAGATCACTTGGGTCACAAGCAACTTGAATTATACAGTATTAGCAAAGAATGCCTTTGTGACAATGTATTTTGCCTTTTCAATATATATTTATTTAAATTTTTTCAGTAGGTCAGTCCCTATGAAGGTGTTGCTTTCTAGAAGGAAAATCTAAATACTTTTGTGTCCTGTGAGCTAATGTGTACCAGGGAGGAAAAGGGCACACAGTTAAGACTTACGTGTCCAAATGGTGAGGAAAGAGCAGGCACACGGTTGACAATGTGAAGATCTACAGTGGGGATGATAACATCAGTCCCAGTGAGGTAACTGAGGCAGAATGGAATGGATTTACAGCAAGAGTTGGAGAAGAACTGGAGAACTTTTTTTTTTCTTTTCTGTAAAATAAAGAGCTTATATATCATTTCTACCTCTGATCATCTCTGACTTTATGTCACGGAGTAGTCTTCCTCCAGTGAGAAAGCTACTTCTCCCTCATCTCTGTTATATTTCTATGTCTACTCAAAGTGAATTGTCACTTAATACAAACACCTGTAGAAATTACAGAGAGGAATTGAAATAGTCACTTTTTGTAGGTGGTAATTATCTTAATTAGGGTTTCATTGCTGTCTCTCATAGGCTGTCTTCATGGTGCCAAGCCTCAACTTCTTTACGTGACCCTTTCAGTCCTGGGGTGTCAACTGCAACTGAGGCTGCACCTTTACTGATGGCCTTTCCTGGCCTCTCACAGTTCAAGTCTCAGCTGTTCTGCATGACTCCTTCATACCTTCAAAACCAGTACCATCTGGGCGATTCTTATACATTACCAAGTCTAGCTACAACACGATGTATAACCTTGCCTATCTCTGGAACATAGCTCCTTTGTGCTCTCAGGAAACACTTCCCAGAAGATTACATCTCAGTGATGCTGGTCTCAATCACTGCTAATTTCTTAGCTCCAGCTAACCAGCATCAATTATCCCACTAGTCCCTTCTATTCTTGACTCTAAAGCCAGAGACACATGGCCGAAGCACCTGATTTTGCTGCTTGCTGGACCTAGAACATGGCCTCCCTTATTCTATTACCAGATGTCTGTTTTCCAATTCCCTTACTGCCAAGGCTTGGCTGTCTTGAAACTTGCTCTGTAGATTGACTTTGAACTCAGAGATCTTTTCGTGACTCTAGCTCCTGAATGCTGGGATAAAAGGCGTATACCATCATACTTGGGCCTGGACCTAAGCTTTTCCTCACCTAGAACTTGTTCTGTCCTATGCTGGTTTTGAACTTAGAGATCTGCTTGCCTTTGCCTCTTGGAATTAAAGGCTTGTACTACTATGAATCTAAATTTAACTGGATGGGATTTTACCCCAAGGTCACCACTGCCTTAATTCAATGTAATATCCTTGAGCACAGGATATTCATTTCACTTCCTGGTGCCCCTTTAATGCTCAATCCATTTATTTTATATTTTTCCTTTCTAAGCTTGCTATGCTTAGAAATGCTTCAAAATGCTCTTCATGAGACTTAACCAGAGAACAAAGGCTCTGCTGGGCTCTTCTGAGACTTCCTTTGACAAGGCAATTAATATAAATCTCTACCTTAGCCTCAGTTAGACTCCTCAGACAAGGGCAAAAAGCAGCCACATTCTTCACCAAAATACTACCAAAAAACAAAAACAAACCAACAGTCTGTAGGTCACATACTGAAATTGTTCTCCACTGAAACCTCTTGGGCCAAGTCTGCACAGTTCAAATCACTCTCAGCAACAAAGTCTTCCAAAGTCTTCCGTATTCTTACTAGGATAGCCCATTAATCTACATTTTCAGTATTCTACTGCTTTCGAAATCCCAAATCCACATTCTTCTAAACAAAAGCATGTAGTGCCACTCCCTAGCCCAAGCATATTCATACCACCATAGTAACACTGAAAGACCCCAGCTTAGCAGCAGTAACGCCATTTTGCAAGGCTGTACTTAAGATGACTGGTTCAGGGAAAGGTTAGAACACTGAGTACACAGCGGCTGCCAAGCAGGATGTGTTTGGTTGAAGGCCTGGCAACAGGACGACTTCGGTTGAGCACCTGACAATGAAAAAAAGCCCCGGGAGAGGTCCCACACCCTGGTGGGGGGCCGAGTCAGCCGTTATGTTCCAGAAAGGTAGCTAAGAAACTTGCCCCCGGGCTGAACCCTTGCCACATTAGAATCCACCAATTATATCCCTGTAACCATGCATCTGCTTCTGTATGCTTGCTTCTGCTCCCCAAAATCCTATAAAAAGCCCATCCTTGGTTCCGTGGGGCGCGCCAGTCCCCCGAGTGACTGAAGCGCCCGCAGGTGCCTGTGCCTGTGTATCCCGACAATAAACCAAATACTCTTGCTGATTGCATCCTGTGGTGTCTCGGTCTGGTCCTTAGAGTTGGAGGGTCTCCATCCTGAGGGAAAGTTCTCCCTGAGAGCTTTTCAACACAACTAGTGACACAGACAGGGCTATCTGATTGACAACTTGCAGTGACCAATATATTAAGTCACATGAATTGTTTAGGATCTAAGAGTTGTCTTTTTAGTTCATTTAAAGAAAAGTGGATACATGCTTATAATCTGGTACTCAGGAGTCTGAGGCAAGGATATTACCACAGTTAGAGGCCAGCCAGAACCCCTTAAGAAGACTGTCTCAAAACAACAACTTTGAGGACAACAACAAGAACAACAACTTATCAATAGATAGCTGCTTAGCCCTCATATAGATTTTCTTCATTAATAAGATTACGATTATAGAAACATCCATAAATGCTGTAACAATGTTTTTGTTACTTTTTTACTACTGTGGTAAGACCCCATACCAAAGAAACTTCTAGAAAAGTTTATTTGGGGTTAACAGTTTCAGAGCATTAGAGTTCATGAGCACCATGACAGAGAGTATATAGCAGGCAGGCAGGTGTGGCACTGGAGCATAGCGGAGAGGTTACATCTTGATTCACAATCTTGAGGCAAAGAGAGTGACCTAGGATGAAACCTCAAAAGCTGAGTCCCAGTGACATACCTCTTCCCTCAAAGCCTAGACCTCATAATCCTTTCCAAACATACCACCAATTCCAGACCAAGTGTTCAATGCATGAACTCTGGGGGGCCACTCTCATTCGAATCATCACAAACAAGAACGACAGAAAGATACTAAGTAGTTTAAGATCTGATGAACAAAAATGATATCTTAACTTATTTCCATTTAATTCCACTTATTAGTACTTTCAGGAAATCTCATTTTATTCTGTGAAAAGCAGAGTAATCAGTGCCTAAGTTATCATGGGCTGGAAGATCTAAATTTCAGAATGAATGCATTTACTTAGGCTTTCCTAAGAGCCTTAAAATTTAAAAGCCTTAAAGTTTATATATAATAGGATCAAAACCTCTTCATTATTTGTGGATAGAATGTGCATTTTGAGGTAATACCCTATTGGCTATTTGCTTGACATTTCTGCCAAAAGCTTAAGTACAAGCAGGGATGAAGAGCCGTGATCCTGGAGGATAACGTGTGCAGAGCCACTATGCATCCCAGACTCTGCCTCCACCTTCTGTCTGCTGCTTTAAGCCAGAGAGGAGCTTCTTAGAGTTTCTTTGCCTTTCCCTGTGGGGAAGAAGGTTACATCTCCAGTCCTTATAAGACAAAGAGGTTGGTTTGGATGAAAGAGACAAGCTTCATTTTCTCATCTTTTTGGAAAGAGATTCTAATTCCCCTAGGAAGGACATCTGGTTCTTTCCCCCTTCATTCATCTACTGTCCTGTATTTAGGACGATGGCCTCAGGCAGTTGGCAGCTCATTAGTATTACTGTCTAGGGCAATGGATGAGGTTAACTTATTATTAGTCAATTATCCAGACTAAATCCTCCCTCAGTACAAGTTACACTGAGAAATGCAAAGTGTTTCAAGCTCCTAGATCGATGCAAGAGTGCACAAGTTCGCTTTATTCTCCTGCTCCACTCGCATAGTTCACAACCTAGATTTTGCTTTTATATGTCATGTAAGCATGTAGATGCATAGTTTGGAAGACTGACTTTTAGTTTAGGGCTAATTTTAATGCTAAGTTTCAAGAAGAAACAAACTTTTATTTTACCACAGTTTCTTTACCATTAATCAACATCTCCAAAGATATAAAGATATTAAAATTAATATATCTTGAACCTTTTATATATAATATTTCTGTAATTTTAAAAACATATTCATTTTTATGTTTAAAATTTAATATATTAATTTAAATGTGTCTAATTAAATGCATTTTCACATTAATATAGAAAGATTATGAAGGAATGAATTTGGTAGCATTAATAACTATTATAATTACCATTTTGTTATTTTCAGAAGGTCCTGGAACAGATGAAAACCCCCACTTAACATTTTTATGCATGCTTTTCTTGCTTTCTATGATGCATTGGAGATGTGTTGTGTAACACAGATGAAGATATTTCAATCAGGAATTAACTGGTATTTGAATTTATTGCTATATACCAGGCAGTATATATATTTAGCCTCACTTGATCCCCAAAGGAATCCTTTTGAGGGGATCCATTGCAAAATAAAGGTTGTGCCTCATATGGTGGAGGATACATATAACCTCCACACTCTGGAGACCAAGGTAGGAAGATAATGAGTTGAAGTTAGCCTGAGCTACAGAGTAAAATCCTATCTCAAGTGTCAGTGAGACAGATGGCCCAGAGATGTTATGAAGCAATTTCCTCTGAGACAAAATATTCCACATTGGAAGGAAGCTCCCTGAGATTCAAGATGTTCTAAAGAGAAGTGAAACATTCCTTTCTTCAGGAGAGCTCCTTAAAATTCAGAAATTAAACAACTCAGAAGTCTCAAGAAGTCCCTAAAACTGACTAGATGCACTACACCCTTCTCTCTCTAAGGTTATATACGCAGTAAGGATTGCTAAGAGACACTCAGAACAGGTAGGCTGCCAGAAAGAAGCACAGACCGAGTCACCTGATGAGTCACCGTCTATTGGGCTTCCTCTCCATCTGGCCAACCTGCTTGACAGTCGTGTAGTGAACTCTGTGTTTCCAGGATGTGTGAGTTGTTACCCATGATGGGGTGAGCTTGCTGAATTGCAGCTACCTTTGAATGATTTCAACTCCTGTAATAAACTCCCGACCCATTCTCTATGAGTAACCCTGAGAAGCTCAGTGGTTTGTCAAGTTGGGCATCCATGATATTTTTACTTTGGTCCGTCATCAGCTTCCTATCCAGAGTTAATAGACATTTGTACACATCTCTCCAGGAGTAGTGTCTCACAGGCAGGTAAAGGCGTTTCTTGCCAAGCCTGATTGACCTAGCTAATAGAAGGGGAGAAAAGGCTCCCACTAGTTGTCTTCTTACCACCAGTGTACACAGGTGTACACAAACACACACATCCAAAACAACAACAAGAACAAAAAGCAAAACAAAAAAGAGTTCTTCATATCAATGAGAGGTGGAGCCAGTATTCCCAGGCCACAGCAAGCTGTAAGGTTAAAGGGTGGAATAACGGTCTCTAACGTTCAGGCTTCACTTCCCAGAAATAAATGCATGAACACATAAATGAGGTCAGTGTGGTATTGTGAGAACTGTATTTTTTAGTATTTATTTTATTTTATTTTTTTGGAGCTGGGGACCGAACCCAGGGCCTTGCGCTTGCTAGGCAAGCGCTCTACCACTGAGCTAAATCCCCAACCCCGAGAACTGTATTTTTAAAAAGACATAAAAAATGTAGATACTTCTGTACAAACCAGGTAAGAGGGTCATTGAAGTGGTTTCTGAGGCTGAAAGGAAAGAAAGACAGGAGAAGAGAGGGAATCAAGTCTAAGGGTTTAGTAACTAAGGGGCCATGGAAGACTGGGAGATGTTTCCACATTATGGAAATTGTGCACTTCGGTACTGGCATAGGGGTGTTTGCAGCAGGAGCAATGGAATTTAATTTGGCAAGACTCTGGATTTACCCTACAGAATAACTGAATATTAAAATAGCACATAAGGGTCAGGGAGTGTAAGTTAGGGGTTAAGTGACTAAGACAGGACTTAAGACTTGCTCAGTTTTAAGGGAGTTCTATTTCTCTAGTTATTTTAATTACTTTGTCAGCATCCTTCAGAACACTTCCTTTCTGTGGATTTTTTGTTTCAGGTCAACAATTCTGTGTGCATTTCAGCTAATGCCTCATTACTATGCTAAGTGTATTTTTTTGTTGAAACTCTATATTATCGTCTGTTACTATATATGGCAGGGTATGATTTGGCCTTGCTGAACTTTGGGCCATTATGGCGTCTTCAGATTGAACAGGGGCATTTCGAGGTCATACACTGATGCAACAAAGGATTGAATTATTTATGATTTTAATATTCGCCAGTGTTTCTAGCTCAACATCCAATAGACCACTGAATATTATCTGTCAACAAAACACTGCGTTTGTTCCATGAGTTGATAACTGATGAAACAGAGCAGTTTGAGTCGCTGCCTTGAACTCAACATGGGTTGAATTT
Source organism: Rattus norvegicus (assembly GCF_021556685.1). NCBI lineage: Eukaryota > Metazoa > Chordata > Mammalia > Rodentia > Muridae > Rattus > Rattus norvegicus. The sequence continues at coordinate 69,102,669 of NC_141548.1, forward strand.
TCACCCTATGTGGTTCAACATAATAGCAATATTTGAAGGGCCATATTCCAATACCTGTGATAAGTTGTAGTACTTCTGATTAATTAGCATAAACATTTTGATCAGCATGTATGGACATCTGTAGTTTTGTTGTTTTTATTTGCTATTTTTAACCTTTGCATGAAAGAGTTTGAGGGAACTTGGGTCTTTACTCGATATCAGCTACAAAATCTGGCTGCATTTACATAACACACTAGAGTCTGACATAACTTAATAAATAGCTTAAATAAAGAAATAGAAGAGCAACAGCCTATATCTCATTTGATCAGATTTTTCCTTGTTCCCTTCACCAATATTTAAGAAAAATAAGATTAGTTATTATGTAGAAAACAGGTGAAATTATTTTTTTAGACTATCAGCCAAGGTTTTATTAAAAGAAATCGGAAAAGTATTATATTGTTAACTTTATAGAATTAAGCCTCAATGCAGTCTATAAGTTTAGAACTTAACTGTAATTATGTTAAAAATATTTTTGGGGTTCGTGAGGGTGACTCAATGGCTCAATAGACAAAGTTTTTGATTCAATACCCTAACAACTTGAGTTCAGTCCCCACAGCCCACTGAAAGGTGCAAGGAGAGAAGTGACTTGTTTTCTGTTCTCCACACACATAATGTGGCAAAGGTACATCTGCACACAGCATGCACATACACACAAATACGGTAATAATAAATAATACTTTAAAAAAAATAAAATATTATAGTCAAAACATTTCTCTCTAAGCAGTGGTCCTAAAATGACTCCTCATTACCTCTTTGTAGGATTTCCTTTGTACTGAGCAGGTGGCATTTTAGGGAACAGTATTAGGAAGAAGAATACCCTAGAGAAGTAATTATTTTTCATAAGGATCAATGATATATTTTATAACTGCATTGCTGATCAAACATCTGGTATTAAAAAAAAACCAAAAACCAAAAACATAAAACCTAATGCTACAGCTTAAAAGAAAATGTTGAGATTTAGTGCGTAGACTAAGTGAAATCTTATAAGGCCGAACAATAGTGTTTTGCACATAGAAAGCAAAAGATATATGTGAGCTTTAGGTTACTTTGACTGTGTAACACATTGCCACCGAATTTAGTTTAAAACAATTTAGTGATCACTTATTCCAAGTATGCTTCTTAAGGGTCAGGAATGCTGAAGCCTCAGCAAAAGATTCATCAACAGTGGGAAGAAACTTCAGAAGATTCATTCAGTCACACCTGCGGTAGTAGATGATGGCATCTGTTGGGAACTATAGGGCTGTTGGTTATAACATCTCCACCTAGTCTCTCTGGGTTGACCGACTATCCACAGACATAGTAGTTGAGATGAAAAGACAAATAATGAAAAAGCTAAGTTGATGGTTTATGGACAGATAGACACAGAGAGAGAATAAAGAAAAAAGGGAGAAAGAAGGAGAGTGGGAGAAGAAGAAGAAGAAGAAGAAGAAGAAGAAGAAGAAGAAGAAGAAGAAGAAGAAGAAGAAGAAGAAGAAGAAGAAGAGGAGGGGGAGGAGGGGGAGGGGGAGGAGGGGGAGGGGGAGGAGGAGGAGGGGGAGGAGGAGGAGGAGGAAGAGGAGGGGGAGGGGGAGGAGGAGGAGGAGGAGGAGAGAGAGATAGAGAGATTTTTTTCCAATGATCTAGCCTCAGAAATTGAGCAACCTTGCTTTTATCACATTCTACTGTTCAAAAATAAAATCACAAGCTCAAAGGAAGGAAATATGAACTTGATCTTTTATGGGATGCAGTGAGCAGGCAAAGTCCTGGGTAAATATGTACAGCTGACATGTTTGTGTCCAAATCAAGGACCCTAATGCCTCAGAAGCCTTCCCAAGGTCAAGCTCAAAGGAATAGCAAAGCCTCTCTAGTCCAGTTTCAAGCAACATTGTTGAGGAACCATTGGCCTTTATGTAAAATCACTGTGTACAGAAACTATCAACTATTTTACCAAGAATAGCCTACAGCCCTCCTTGAACAGCTGAATAGAGTAAAGACACCTCATTGCCCACCAGTATATAATAAACATGCTGAGTTTCCTCACTGCTGGTTCATCTCCACCACAGTGTATGACCCACCAACCCAGCTTTTTGTTATGTGTGTCCTTGTATCTAGCCTTTCTTCAGTCCCTTGTCACCTCACTCAAGTCAAGTCCAATGCTAATGAGAGGCATGTGTGTCACATACAATATTTATAGAACACTGTTGAGCTATATATCCAATGTGTGGAAAAATGAATTTTGCCAACCTAGCAATGACCTGAAGTAATAAATTTACACTGTAAATTGAAGAAAGTAGGAGTTTCTGGAGGACTTAGTTTTATTTAATTAAAATATAATTACATCATTTGCTCTTCTTCTCTCCTCTCTTCTATACCTCCCATGTCTGCCTCCTTCAAACAACACACTCTCCTCTTCTTTAGACATTGTTGTTACATCTACAGTTATCTTAGGGATTCTATTGCTATAAAGAGAACCATGACCAAGGCAACTGTTATAAAGGACAACCTACAGGTGCAGAGGTTTGGTCCATTATGATCAAGACAGAAGCATGCTAGCCTCCAGGTTGGCATGGCACTGGTAAAGGCAAACAGAAGATGACTGGCATCCTCAGGCAGCTAGAAGAAGGATTTCAAAGCCCACCCCAACAGCACCACTCCTGGGATTAAGCATAGTCAAACCAGTACATCTGTAAAACAAACCGACATATAATATAGCTTGAGGATATTCAGTTTTTCCTACTGAATATCTCTCTCTCTCTCTTCCTCTCTCTCTCTCTCTCTCTCTCTCTCTCTCTCTCTCTCTCCCTCCCACTCTCCATTTCCTTATTTCTCCCTTCCTTTTTCATTCTCACTTTGTGTGTGTGTGTGTGTGTGTGTGTGTGTGTGTGTGTGTGTGTGTGTGTGTGTGTTTCTAGGGCTGACCACTCAGTATCTATCTGACAACCAATTAGGGAACTCATGGCTGGGGAAGACTATCTCTCCCTAAGTAGTTGTTAATTGCATGTAGGTTTTCATTTAGTGTTGAACCCCAGTGAAATTTCCCCATCTACAATGGCATGTCAATTGTTGTTGGAAATGTTCTGGTCTTGTTTGGGTAGTCGTGTTGCAATTTTAAGGGTGTACTGTAGGGATCCATTGAAGTCTTAAATGAGTATGTATGTTCACATGGGCAAGGCCAGGTCAAGGACTAAAGCCTTAGACCCATGGGAAATGACAAAGCCTTCCCTCTGGAGTCTGTGTGTGAATGTTGATAGTGTGTGTGCATAAAATGTCTGTTTTCACTTTCTCTCCACCTCCATGTTTCTAGCCTGAAGACTACTCCTCTACATAGCTAAGGCCCCTTGTTCAGCTGTATACCATAAATCCTGTCTTTTATTTTTTAGCTATATACAATAAATACGCCTTCCTTTTAAACTGTATATAAAAAACAAAAACAAACAAACAAACAAACAAAAGACAAGCTGAACTTCAGCAATGCTGGACTTCTCTACCTGAGATTCCAGATCACATAATCTCAACTTCTCTCCCTCTGCCTCTCTCTCGTCCCACTTCTCTCTCCCCTCCCTCCCCATCTCTTTCTCTGTCCTGTCTTCATTCTCTTTACTGCTTGGTTAGTTCAAACACTTGAGTCATTTGGTATAATCTCCCTGTCATAGCTAAAAGACATAGCTCTCCCAGATTTCTTGGTCTTCTGGCTCTTATAATCTTTTCACCCACTCATCACCAATGTTCCTGAGTTTTGGGTGCAGAAGCTGTGGTATAGATGCATCAATGAGGGCTGGGCACATCATAAGAAATTATTTCCTGCATTTTGATCATTTGTAGCTTTCTGTATTGGTTTCGTTTGGCTCCAAATGAAGCTTCTTTAATGGAGGTGGAGGATGAGAACTATACTTATCTCTTGAAATAAATATAATTACTCAGAATGTAGTTATAAATTATACTGGTTTGACAAAGTTGCAGTAGTAGGTCTTCCTATAAGATCCATGGCCTCATTAGTCATGTGAGTCTGACTAGGTTTACAGTAATGGGCATAATTTCTCTCCCATTAAGTGAGTCTTGAGTCCAATTTAGACAACTGTTGTTTACTACCAAGATAACAGTGGCACTATATTGCCTGTAGGGATATTTTCCCATGCTGATCATTGTTTTATTTCATGGGTGTCATAACTTGGTAGGACTATTGCTTGCTTTTCTCTCTCTTAGCAGCTTTCATATTACCCTCTCATATTTTGGAACAAGGTTTGTGGTTGTGTTATGAAGACTGACAATAAATCCCAAGTCTAAATGATAATGATGCTTCGTATCTGTCTGTCCATGAAAGAAGCTTTAGAGCATTTGGGCCACATTAATAAATTATCTATGGCTGATAACAACAGTTTTATTTGACTTTTTAGAATTCGGAAAGTTGTTTATAAGGGTTATTTACATGCATTTTGTCTAAAAAAAATCTAAAGGGTTACTTGCTTGCCTTCTCATTTAGAGACAAGGAGAAGCTTTAAAATGGTCCCAATCATCTATGAAAACACATAATAAAGCATTCATCTGAAAGCATTGTAATGGGGTTACAGTTGTTCTTGTTAAAACTTGGAGATCCTTAGCATCTTCAGTCTGGACACCTTGCTTACTCTCTCATTTTTTTTAATGTTATTAGAATATCAATCCTCAACTTCCAAATCTCTTCAAGCTAAAATAGAGGATGGCCTTGAAAGTTAAAGAAAATGGTACATATGAAATAGTGAGAGCAAGCGGAATGAGGCTGAATAGGGGGTAAGTGGTGAACAACAGATCACTAACTTATGAAAGGTGTGATATTCAGTATAAAAAGTAGTATCACAGGGGTTGGGGATTTAGCTCAGTGGTAGAGCGCTTGCCTAGGAAGCACAAGGTCCTGGGTTTGGTCCCCAGCTGCGGAAAAAAAAAAAAAAGTAGTATTACATGGGCCACAGGGGGATCATACTCCAAGTTTAAATTTATTACTTTAAAACATAATACTCGATCCTTCCAGTCTCCATCTGTGCCCAGACCTAAGGCTGTCCCATAACCATCCAAATCCAAATCATGCCAGGAGAGATCTGGTCTCCAGAAGTGCTCTCACTCCTAAGTCCACAGGAGTGAGACTTTCACACCAGTAACCGTCCAAAGAGGGATCTGTCAGAAACACACAGGGCACAGGAACCATGGAACAGCTGAAAATGGGATCCTTCCAATCTCCATCTGTGCCCAGAGCAAGGCTGTCCCACAGCCCTTTGTACCCAAATCCAGCCCTGAGAAAACTGATCTCCCAGGAGTGATTTCACTCCTAAGACAACAGGCTCATAGGCCCACAAGAGGGGCAAGCTCCAGTCAGAGACAGCAAGACCAACTAACAACAGAGATAAGCAGGTGGGAAGAGGCAAGTGCAGGAACCTAAGCAACAGAAACCAAGGCTACTTGGCATCATCAGAACCCAGTTCTCCCACCACAGCAAGTCCTGGATACCCCCAAAACACCAGAAAAACAAGATTTTAATTTAAAATCACAACTCATGAAGATGTTCGAAGACTTTAAGAAGGACATAAATAATTGTCTTAACGAAATATAGGAGAACACAGGTAAACAAGTAGAAGCCATTAAAGAGGAAACACAAAAATCCCTTAAAGAATTACAGGAAAACACAAAGGGAGGAATTTAACAAAATCATCCAGGATCTAAAAATGGAAATAGAAACAATAAAGAAAGCACAAAGGGAGACAACCCTGGAGAGAGAAAACCTGGGAAAGAGATCAGGAGTCATAGACCCAAGCATCACCAACAGAATAAAAAAGATAGAAAGAAAGAACCTCAGGGGCAAAAGATGCAATAGAAAACATTGACACAATAGTAAAAGAAAATACAAAATGCAAAAAACTCCTAACACAAAACATCCAGGAAATGCAGGACACAATTTGAAGAGCAAACCTAAGGATAATAGGTATAAAAGAGAGCGAAGATTCCAAACTTAAAGGACCAGTAAATATCTTAAGCAAAATTATAGAAGAAAACTTCCCTAACCTAAAAAAACAAATGCGGGTGAACAACAAGAAGCCTACAGAATTCCAAATATATTGCACCAGAAAAGAAATTTCTCCTGTCACATAATAGTCAAATCATCAAATGCACAAAATAAAGAATATTAAAAGCAGTAAGGAAAAAAGGTCAAGTAACATAGAAAGGCAGACCTATCAGAGTCACACCAGACTTCTCACCAGAGACTATGAAAGCCAGAAGATCCTGGGCATATGTCACACACAAGTGCTGCCCAGGCTACTATATCCAGCAAAACTCTCTATTAACATAGATGGAGAAACCAAGATAGTCCATGACAAAGCAAATTTACACAGTATCTTTCCACAAATCCAGTCCTACAAAGGATAATAGATGGAAAGCTCCAACACAAAGATGGAAACTACACTCTAGAAAAAGCAAGAAAGTAATCTTCTTGCAACAAACCCAAAAGAATAGAAACACACAAACTTAATTCCACCTATAACAATAAAAATAACAGGAAACAACAATCACTATTCTTTAATATTTCTTAACATAAATGGACTCAATTTCCCAATAAAAAGACATAGACTAATAGACTGGATATATAAACAAGACCCTGCATTTTATTGCATACCCAAAAGCACGGAATTCCCAAGATATAATTCACAGACCATATGAAGCTCAAGAAGAAGAAAGACCAAAATGTGGATCTTCAGTCTTTTTAAAAGGGGGAACAAAATACTCACAGGAGGTAGTGGGTGGGTGGGACTTGAATGAAAAGAGGAGGTGGAAGGATCAAAATGGGGGTAGGATCCAGTAGGAGAGGAAGCAGGAATGATATACAGAGAGTCAGGACTTTGAATAGAGGTCTGTAGCAATGGGGAATGGGGAACTGGGGGTAGCCACCAGCAAGTCCCAGATGCCAGGAAAGCAAGAGGCTCCCAGTACCCAACAGGCATGAGATTAGCTGAAATGCCCAACAAAGGGGAGAGAGAACCCGTAGAGATCATATCCAGAGGTTAGGCAAGGTTAGGTCACCCACCCTTCTCAAAATTTTAACCCAGAATTGATCCTGTGTAAAGGAAATACAGGGTCAAAGAGTAGAATAGAGACTGAAGGAAAGGCCATCCAGAGACTGCCTCACCTGGGGATCCATCCCATATGCAGTTACCTATCCCAGTCACTATTGTTGATGCCAAGAAGTGCTTGCTCACAGGAATCTGATATGGATGTCTTTTGAGAGAGGCTCTGCCAGAGCCTTACTTATACAGTTGAGGATGCTTGCAGCTAACCATCACACTGAGCACAGGGACCCCAATATAGGAGTTAGATAAAGGACTGAAGGAGCTGAAGGGGTTTGCAACCCCATAGGAAGAACAACAATATCAACCAACCAGACCCAGCCAGAACTCCCAGGGACTAGACCAAAGAGTACACATGAGGTACCCCATGGCTCCAGCTGCATATGAGGTGATGGCATTGTCTGGCATCAATACGAGGAGAAGCCCTTGGTCCTGTGAAGTTAATACCCCAGGGTATTAACTCAATACCCCAGGGTAGGGGAGTGCCAGGGTGGTATGATGGGATTGGGTGAGTGGGTAGGGGAGCACCCTCAAAGAAGCAGGGGGAGGGGACAACTGGGAAAGGGGATAGCATTTAAAATGTAAATACTTAAAATATCCAATGAAATAAAAGTACTGGCCTCACTTCCAGAGGGCTCAGGTTGTATTCCCAGCACTCACAAAGCAGCTCTTAACCAACCATCTGTAACTCCAGCTGCAAGGGATTGTATGTTCTCTTTAGTCTCCTCTGGACCCAGGCACTCATGTGGTCCCCTGCTATACAAGCAGGCAAAACATCCGTACACATAAAAAATGTAATAAAATTAAAAAAATAATAAAATAAAAAAAAACCCATCACACTAATCAGATAAAGCCATCTGTGCTTAGCGTCTCCCTTTTTTTTTTTTGGTTCTTTTTTTTAGCATCTCCCTTAATAGCTGCTCACATAACACCCCTCTGCGTGTGTCAAATAGTCTTTCTCTGGTGGAGCAGAAGCCAGGCATAGCGGCACAGTCTTACAATTGTAAGGCTCAAGTCTTAACTACCCCAAGTGAGACACGAGAATGGAGTTCGATGCAAACACAAGAGGTTTATTTTTCTGCTGTGTCGGAGTTGACCCTCATCAGCCCCTCATGGCAAGTGACTAGAAGGTGACCCGGAATGGCTATAACAAGCAGTTTTTATACTTTTTAGAGGTACAGGTTACATTAGTTAAGATTACAGTTGAAACTTATTGGCTAAGCATATTGACCTTTGACTCTATTGGCTAGCAAGCATTGAATGACATGCATTCGAACTCTATCAGGGACCAGAGAGTCAGGTGACTAACAGTCAGTATATTCTGTGGTTTTTCAAGAATGTCCCTGCTCCTCCTGAGAACTGTTGGTGGAAAATGGAACTTGGCCAGACCTTGACCCGAGGTGGGAAGCTGGTACTTGGCCTAATCTTGACCTGAGGCTGTTGCTGTAAGGCTGGAAAAGCCCCTAGGGCCCTTCATAATCACAATACTGTCAAGGTGAAGGAAGCCATGTTTCCCCTCTAGAAACCTGCTATCCCACCCCACCCTGCTTCTGTGAGTGTGCTCCCTCACCTACACACCCATTGCCTCCCACCTCCCTGCCCTGACCTTCCAGTACACTGAAACATGGACCCTTGACAGGACCAAGGTCCTCTCCTCCCATTGATGCTGACAAGGCCATCCTCTGCTGCATATGCAGATGGAGCCATAGGCCAGCCCTGTGTTCTCCTGGGATGGTGGTTTAGTCCCTGGGAGCTCTGGTTGATATTGTTGTTCTTATGGGGTTGCAAACCCCTTCAGCTACTTCAGTCCTTTCTCTAACTCCTCCATTGAGAACCCTGTTCTCAGTTCAGTGGATGGCTGAGAGCATCCTTCTCAGCAGACAGCTATATCAGGCTCCTGTCAGCAAGCACTTCTTGTCATCTACAATATTGTCTGGGTTTGGTGGCTGTATATGGGATGCATCCTCACACGGGGCAGTCTCTGGATGGCCTTTCAAGTCTCTGATCCACACTTTTGTCTTTGTAGTTCCTCCTGTGAGTATTTTTGTTACCCCTTCTAAGAAGGTCTAAGAATGTATTAAAAAATTAAGGTTTTATCGCTGTGAAGAGACCATGACCATTGCAATTCTTGTAAAGGAAAATATTTAATGTGTGGTTTAGTCCATTCTAATTATGGTGGGCGATATGCTGGCAAAAAAGCATATGTGGTGCTGGAGAAGGAGCTGGAAGAGAGAGAGAGAGAGAGAGAGAGAGAGAGAGAGAGAGAGAGAGAGAGAGAGAGAGAGAGAATCTGGTTTGTATATGCTTAGCACAGGGCGTGGCATGGCACTATTTGCAGGTGTGGCCTTGTTGGAATAGATGTTTAGGTGAGACATGGTTGGAGTAGCTGTGTCACTGTGGGCGTGGACTTAAGATCCTCACCCAGCTGCCTGGAAGCCAGTCTTCCACCAGCAGCCCTCAGATGAAGATGTAGATCTCTCTGATCCTCCTGCACCATGCCTGCCTGGATGCTGTCATGCTCTTGAAGATAATGGACTGAATGTGTAAGCCAGCCCCAATTAATTGTTGATTTTATAAGAGTTGCCTGGGTCATGGTGTCTGCTCACAGCAGTAAAACCGTAAGACAGTCTGTCTTGAGTATCTGAAAACCCCAAGCCCACTCCCACCCACTGTCATACTTCCTCCAACAAAGCCACACTCACTTCAACAAGGCCACACCTCCTAAT